>NC_052488.1:15728804-15863804 GCF_009730915.1 Dioscorea cayenensis subsp. rotundata | reverse complement strand
TCCTTAAGCTCACATTGAGGTCTTTGGAAAATCATTTGAGTGAAAAAGGAGTTGAATAAAATTTTTACAAAAAAAACATCTTGAAACTCAGTTTGAGGTCTTTAGACACTCATTGGAGTGAGAAAAACAGAGTTAATGAAGATTTTTTATAAAAACTCTCTTGAAATTGACCTTAAGGTCATTGGACACTCATTGGAGTGGAAAAAGGAGTTGATAAAATTTTTTATAAAAAAAACTCTCTTACAACTCACTTTGAGGTCTTTGGACACTCATTGGAGGAAAAATAAAAAATAAAAGTTAATGAAAACTTTTTTTTTAAAGCCAAGTGTGAGGTCCCATGCTCAACACTCACAGGGGTCATGAAAACTATTGAAAACTTTCGTGAAACCTACTGTGAGGTCCCATGTTCATTCACAAGGGTGATGAAAACTTTTGATAAATTTTTCAAAAAGATTTCTCTTTGAAGGCAACTATGAGTTCTCATGTTCGACACACACAAGGGTGATAAAAATTTTTAAAATGTTCTTTCCAAACCTATTATGAGGTCCCATGCTCGACGCTCACAGGGTGATAGAAATCATTTGAAGTTTTCTTTCCAAACCCACTCTGAGGTTGTGTGTTTGACACTCACAGGAGTACTATAAACTTTCACTATGAGCGTCGAGCATGGGACCTCACAATAGGTTTGGAGAGAATATTTTAAAGAATTTCATCATCCCTGTGAGTATCGAACATGAGAACTCATAGTTGGCTTTAAAGAGAAATTTTTTTTTTAGAGCTTTTATCGAAATTTTTCATCACCCCTTTGAATGAACATGGGACCTCACAATAAATTCCATGGAATTTTTTAACAATTTCATCACCATTGTGAGTAATGAGCATGGGACCTCACGGTTGGCTTTTTGAAAAAAAAAAAGTTTTCATTAACTTTTCCTATTTTTTCCTCCAACGAGTGTCCAAAAACCTCAAAGTGAGTTGCAAGAGAGTTTTTTTATATAAAAAGTTCAACAACTCCTTTTTCCACTCCAATGAGTATCCAAAGACCTCATGGTTAGTTTCAAAAGAGTTTTCATAAATTTTTTCATCAACTACTTTTTTTAACTCTAATGAGTGTAAAAAGACCTCAAAGTGAGCTTGAAGAGAGGTTTTCATAAAAATTTTCATCGAGTCCTTTTTCACACCAATGAGTGCCCAAATACCTCAAAGTGAGTTTGAAGAGAGGTTTTTATAAAAAAAAATTTTATCGACTCCTTTTTCACTCAATGAGTGTCCAAATACCTCAAAGTGAGCTTAAAGAGAGATTTTCATTAAAAATATGCATCAACACCTTTTTTACTCCAATGGGTGTCCAAAGGCCTCAAAATGAGCTGTAGGAGAGGTTTTCATAAAAATTTTCATCAACTCCTTTTTTACTCCGATGAGTGTCCAAAGGCCTCAAAATGAGCTTGTAGGAGAGGTTTTAATAAAAATTTTCATCAAGTCCTTTTTTGCACTTCATTTAGTATCCAAAGACTTCAAAGTGAGCTTGAAAAGAGGTTTTCATAAAAATTTTCATCAAATTCTTTTTCACTCCAATGAGTGTCCAAAGACCTCAAAGTGAGCTTGAAGAGAGGTTTTCATAAAAAAAGTTTCATCAACTCTTTTTCACTATGAGTGTCCACTGACCTCATGGTGAGCTTTAGAATAGTTTTTCTCTAAAAAAATTTCATCAACTCATTTTCACTCCCATGAGTGTAAAGGGACCTCATAATGAGCTCTAAAGAGAGATTTCATAAACAAAATTCATCAACTCTTTTTCACTCCCATGAGTATCAAGAGTCAATAATGCCTCCTCAAGACATCAAGGTGAGCTTTACAGAGTTTTTCAAAAGAGAATTTTTTCTTTAACTCTCATCCACTCCAATGAGTGTCAAGAGACAATATTGCCTCCTCAAAACCTCAAGGTAAGTTTTAGAGAGTTTTAAAGAAGTCTTAAGAAAATTACTAAAATTCCCCATATACTAATTAAAATCCCAATTTTCTTTCTTTTCCTTTATTTTATTTTATTTTATTTTATCTTTTGCATTCCAAGCCCTCCAATGCCCTTTTGCATATTAGCCCCTTTGTTTTTTTTATTTACAAATTTTCACAAAATTTATTTTATTTTTATTTTTATTTTTATTTTTTACAACTAGACCCCCAATCTCTTCATTTTGACATTTTCCTAGAATTTTGGAACTAGACCCCAATCTCTTCACTTTGACATTTTCCTAGGCATTTTGCAACTAAGTCCTTGAACTTTTATATTTTTTTTACAATTTCCCATAAACTTTGTATACAAACCCAAGATTCTTATATGTTTTCTATTTTGCAAATAAGCCTAAAATTATTTTCTTTTCTTCTTTTTAAAATTTCGGATCTAAAGCCAAAGTTTTACATAGTTTTATCCTTTTTTTAAAAAAAAAATTATCCATTCTCTTCTTTTTTAAAAAAAAAAAATATCGATAGCATGTGTTTGATTTTTCTACAATTATCAGGTTTATCCTATAAAATCAAAGGATTCATGGGCTAAAGAAGTTTATCATCATACTTAAATACTGAACACATAAAAATAATAATAATAATAATAATAATAATAATAATAATAATAATAATAAAAACTTTCACATAATGTTTGGATCCAAAAGTAGAAGGAAAAGTAAGGGAATGTAAAGGAAATGAAAAGAAGGGTTGAACCCATATTTGGATAGTCAAATTTTATCAAGGGAAACGAAATGAGGATATTCTGATAAACCTTATTTGGTTAAGGAAGGAAAAAGGCAAGGAAAGGATATATACTAATATGATTTACCAATTATACCATTATTATTAATTTATTAATGAAAATAAATTATTCGGAGATTTAAAATACAAATAAACTATTGTCCATCATATAACCATATAATATTTGCATAAAGAGGACAAAGACAAAGTCAAAGATTCAAGTGTGACCAAAATATAAATTTCCAAAACATCTATTTTTTTAAATACAAACTAATTATTAATCATGAGAGTCTATAGTTGAAAGGATAACCTACCTCTTCAATAGCACGTTATCCTATGCAACACCAAGCATGAACAACATAAACAAAATCATTTTATCATCACAAGATCACTTTATCATATAGCTAGAAAATCTATTCTAACATTTTAATTCATAGCATAAAAATCATATTAAAAGTTGAATTAGATAATTATAGTTTTTTTTTCTCACTCAAAGAAAATTTTAATTTTATTTGTACTTCAAATAAAATTTGGGTAGCAAGATAAATTTTTCAAAGGATGAATTCAGAAACAAAAAACACAACATAAACAAGAAATTAAACAAATAAACAATGAAAAATAATACATAATAACAAAGATCTGTGATGGGTATAGCATAAATTCATATATTTTCTATAAGAAATTTTGCGCATTAACTAGCTATACAGAAACCCTATCATACGAGAATGATAGAATGCTAACCATAAATAATTAAAAAGTACATAAAAACAAAAACAATATAATAATGAAAGCCTAGAAAAGGAGAAATCTAGTGATAGAAATGTTCAAGTCAATGTAGATGTGTGATCTACATTGATAAATGGAAAGAGAGATCAAAAATGCAAAATCAAATCTATACAAGATATATGGAATTAACAACAATGATCGAATCAAGAGTTGAAAATAAGATGTAAGAATTTACTTTTTACACAAGATGATTGGTGCCATATGAACCCTTGATTACAATTAAATTTGATTAAAAAAATTGAAAGAAGAAACTTATGAAGTGATGTTATGTAATTAGTTAAAAAAATTAAGGGTATTAAGGTCTTTTTAAAATTTATAAAATTTTTAGAGGGTTCTCCCTCCTTCGGCACCCCAAATCGGAGACCAGAAAAGTGAGGTTTTAGAGGGTTTCGGAGGATCAGAGTTAACCCTTCCTTTCCCTTCGTTAAATTAAAAAAATCTATCCAAACAAGGGAATGGTTCACTCTGACCTCCAAAACCCTCCCTTTCTTTTACTTTTCCTCGTCAGCCCTCAATCCAAACATAGTAGGTTCTCATTAATTCTAGTATGAAATGAGCGTGAAAAAACCTAATACATATCACTAGTTGTGTATTAACACCATCTTGTCATTTGGTTCTAATTTGTTTTTTAAATAATTAATTAATATTAATATCATGATTTTAAATAATGCTTGATTGTTGCAATTCAAGAACATAAACTACATGTGCATAGCATGGACATGAAATGGGCCCGTAAAAATATACATTTGGGTTAAGATACCTTTTTAGCATTATTTTGCCTGCTGATCATGTAGTGCTAACTTTTTTTTTCCTTGCATGCATGAAAATTATGTGAAATAATGCATAGCTTAAATCATACATGACATGGGGCATCATGAATACACACATGGCTTAAATAAAAAATAATCTTGAAGTCATACAAAGGTGATAAACAGTGTAAAGTAAGGTTAAGTCTGTGAATACTGCAACTGCGCGGGTTGTCAAGTAATACCTCATGGGTGAGCACAAGGGTCTTATTCATTAGGGAATGGCCAGATGCTACTATTACTTCCTTTTCACTTAATCAATAGCCTAAACGTCTATGGTTTTTCTTAAGTTTATTTTTATAATTCAATTAATAAAATAAAATTGAGGATCGTTAAGTACAATTGGAAATAGTGGGTGATTTCATGAGAATTTACTTAACAATTACTTATGATCTAAGTAGAGTTATGACAATTATGTTCTAGTATTGGACCGAGAGAATTCAGAGGCCTACTGGTCCCAATCTCTTGGCAATCAGGTCTGAAACACTAGGAACTTAAGATGGAATCTCTGCCTACCCCAGCATCCTAAATTCGCCTTAAGGTTGAGAATTCCTCTAAAAGGGTTAAATCAAACCCTAATCAAGAAATCTAGCAATACCTAATCTCTTAGTGCATGCATAGGTCTAACAAAGCATGTGTGTTCTACTGCATGGGAGTCTCTTCCTCACACATCAACAAAATTTCATTAAAAAATTTGCAATGAATCACAATAGTGGAGACCATGGTGAGTAGTTTTGTTGCTTAGGCCCCAAGTCACATCTTGACAAGATCTATCTAGGTGTTGTGTGGATTGGTCACGGCCGTTATGATTCACAACGGCCATTGTTGAAGCCATTATGACTTCTATGTTATTCTCTATGATTCCACACCGTCACGGCTTGATAACGCCTATGATAGAAGTTTACAACTGCCGTAATAAGACATTACCACGGCCGTTGTGAGCCATAGTGATCCTCTAGTTTAGCAAGTTGACTTGTTTTGCTTATAAATGCCTCCGTATTTACTTTTTTGGCCCTAAGACAAAATAAAACTCGTGGTGAATAAAAGAATGAGATTATATACTAGCTTAGTGTTAAAGATGCAAAATTTCATGCTAAATGTAGTATTAATGATATATAAAATATGCACTTTCAAGCACTTATCAAAAGCTTATTGTATATCTCTTCAATTCATACATTTTTTTTGTATTAGAAGATGTGGTACCTCATTTCTTTTATCATATTCATCTCTATCCTCCTGATTCTTCTCTTCCTGCTTCTCATTTTCTTTTGTCCTGATCTTGTTTGTCTCTTTCTTCCTTTTTTCCTTTTTTTTTTCTTTCTTCATTTCTTCTCTTTCTCTTCCTATCTTCTTTTTTTTCTTTTTCCTGAATTCGATCTTTTTTTTTCTTCCTTCTCTTTTCCTTCCTCTTCCAATCTTCTCTTTTTTTCTTACTAATTTCTTTTTCTCGCTTTTTCTTCCCCTTCCTCTTTTCTCCTTCCACTTTTTTACGTCTCCCCAACCACGTTCACTACATTCTCCCATTTGTGGGGAGAGATCCGTTGAGAGAAAATTTATGTTTTTATATTGTTATTTATTTTTTGAATTAAATTTACAATTTTTTTTTGTTAAATTTTATCATCATTTTTTAAATTTATTACGTGATCTATTATTATTATCAATATTGAATTTAATTTAATTTTATTATTATTATCAAGTTCACATTTATTTATATATTTATTTTTTTATCACCCCATTATCTATACATCTATACATAATATTAATCTCATCCACTAATGGTTTTAAAAACTGACACGTGGTGAATTTTCAATTCAAGGATTGATGGTCCGCACGAGAAGAATTCTTAAACCTTTCCAAACACCTTTCAAATATAAAAAATTTTAAAAAAAATTATGGCCCATTTCTCCATCTACATTGGTACCTCTTTTACTATGTATACATTGAATTCCAGATCTTTCTGTGAGAGAGATGAGGCCCCTGAGAGAGAGTAGCAGGAGTCGTCGCCGCCTTCTCGGTCGCTAGAATCAATCCAGCCTAGCACTAGAGGTGGCATGAGCAGCATGGTGATGATGATGGAAGCGATGCCGATTCTCGTGATCCCATACTCAGAAACAACCGTAAGACCTCAACATTCGCCTCATGCCGACATGAATCAAGCCAAGAACATCATCGTCGTGCTGGGTCACCGGCCACGAGGTATCAGGCTTCTCCTATGATCATGAGTTGCCACGACTCACTACCGGATTGTCACCGGAGGTAATCTTCGACCACGGATTGTGGCTGCGAGATTCACCCTAGGCCCATGACACCGTGGTTCTCCTATAGATTTTAATCCCCGACCTCAGAGATTCCATGAGAATTCAGGTTTACATCTGTTCTATTCTTTCCCTATAAGAGATCTATTTCGTGATTCTTTCTTAATCTCTCCAATTTTTTTCTCTTAGAATTATGGTTCTTGCATTATGTGATATTACAAATTGTAATATGTATTGGGGATTTTTTACTATTGGATCAAAATCTTCATGGATGCAAAACATTAGAATTTGATCTCTCAAATTACCATAAAAACATCAAATTGGAAGAGAATTTGAAAAGGAGAGAGTCACAGAACCATCAAGATCAAGGGAATTGAGGATATTCCGGCAAGCAACAATTGAATTGAAGAAGATGGTGAGAGGGGTACCATCCCGCTGCTATTCTGCACCACAAAAGACGCAGATTGTGGACAAGTGGCCATAGAGGAGTCCTGCATGGCATCTGGTGCACTGGAGATGGGGAAGGAGTGAGGGATCAAAGCAGGTGATGGCGTCAGCGATCAAGGAGAGGAGTGTGAGAGCTTCGAGAAGACTTGCGAATGGTGAAGGGGCTTTTATGTAAATATATTTTGTGAGTTTGGTTTTGTTAATTTTATATATAATAGGAACTTCGATGATTAAATCTAAATTATGTGCTTCTAATTCTTACGTGAATTTTAACCTCTATGTTTTACAAAGAGATCCTTGATTATTATTTATCTACAGTGCCAGTATTTTATTTTTTATTATTTCTTGGTTTTTAAGATTTAAATAGTTCTTTTTATTGTTGAAAATTCAAGATCATAATAATATATAGATTTTCTTATTTTTAGTGGTTCATCCAAATATAACTTATTTGGTGTTTTAATTCACCGTAAGATTTATTTCATAGGTATAAGATTAAGGAAAAAAATACTATAAAGAAAGGTATTATTTTTTTATTATTATTATTTTTAAATTAGATTCAAATTTTGAAGTTTTTTTTTTAATTTTGGTTTTGGTTTGCTTTGGTTCACATGAGTAGGATATTAGAGAATATATATAGGCAACTAAAACCATTAATCAAGATATAGGCACACACACACACACACACACACACACACATATAATTTTAAATTTTTTTTTTTTTATAAAACTAGCTCAAAACATTAATCTAGGAAGGGTAAGAGTTTATTACTAAAATTGTATAAAGATTATTTATAGGATAACATATCCCAAACTAATATATGGCTCTTACTATTAGCAACTATAGGATGATATTTATATTTGCTTTAATGAATGACATAACCAATTAATATAAAGATTATTTATATATAATGTATTAGTCTCAAAACATGATCCAATATGTACATATCCAATGATGCATTTATGATAAAGTAATGATAGAGGCTAATTAATATGGGTTAGGATGGCTTTATTAATATAGGTATATGTAATGGAATTAACATCTTTTAAAATAAGATGGTTTCATTAATGTAGCTATAAGTAACATCTATTAAAATAGGATGCCTGACTTTATTAGCATAGAAATGTGTAATGGAGACAATTTCTATTAAAATAGGAATACTGTTATAAAATTAAGAAAGCAAAAAAAAAAAAAGAAAAAAAAAACCATGCCAAAGTGGAGAGAAGAAAAGTAGCCAACTTCTTATTCATTTCATTCATTTATCACATGTATCTCATATGTGTCTTATACAAGATTACAAAGCCTTTATTTATAGGCTGAGAGAAAAATGAAAAGTCATATCTATTAAACTTTCTCATAAATATGGGAAGATGAAGAGACATGAGAAGACGAAAAATCATAGGAGTTTTAGGAGTTTATAAGATGAAGAGGCTTGGGAGTTTGGGGAAATGAAGAGGTATATATTAATAGGCATCCACTCTAATTAATGTTTCATAACAGTCCACCTTGGATGCCTATAGCAAAAGGAAATGCCTCATTAAAACCTTACTAGTAAAAACCCAATGAGATTAAAATCTAGTGAAGAAAAAAAGAGTACATTATCCTTAATATATGTTATAATTACTGCCTCGTTAAAAACCTTACCAAGAAAATCAAATGGGAAAAACCATGGTTAAGGGAAAAAGAGTGCAGCGTGTATTAACTCCCCCTCATGATAATAACAATTGAGATCTTTGAGTCAACGAACTCCAATATTACTGGCTAACTTTTCAAATATTGCAGTAGAAAGTGCTTTGGTTAACAAATCTACTAGATTTGTTGAATATTAGTACACGCTTCATGTGCTTCCTCATTAAAACCTTGTTAAAAAAACCTAGTGGGACAAAGCCATGACAAAGGAAAAAAGAGTACAGCGTGTATATGACTCCCCTTAAAGAGAACACTATTGAAGATCGCAGAGGTGACACATTCCAATCTTACGAAAAAACTTTTCAAAATTTTAAATAGGCAATGCTTTAGTGAATAAATCTGTTGAATTTTCACTAGATTGTATTTTCTGAATATGGATATCACCATTTTCCTCAATATCATGTGTGAAAAATAACTTCAGTGATATATGTTTTGTTATGTTGCCTTTGATGTATCCTTCTTTCAATTGAGCTATACAAGCTGCATAGTCTTTATATAATATTGTTGGTGTGTCCTTCTAGGGCAACAAGTCACAAGTTTCTTGAATATGGTGTATCATTGGTCTTAACCAAACACATTCACGACTTGTTTTATGAATTGCAAATATTTTGAAATGATTTGAAGAAGTAGCAGCTATAGTTCGTTTTATAGATCACCATAAAATGGTTGTATTACCATATATAAAAAAATACCCCATTGTTCCTCGAAAGTAGCAAAGTATATGTTTTACTCCATTCCAATATCTTTGTGTTGGAAAAGAACTATATCTTGCTAATAAATTAACAACAAATGATATATTAGGTCTTGTGTGACCAACAAGATGCATTAGTGTTTTCATTGCACTAAGATATTGTACTTTAGAACCAAGTAGCTCCTCATCATTTTCTCGAGGTCAAAAAGGGTCTTATGACTATCGAAGTAGTCAACAGATGTAATTAATCCATATAAAATTGTTTCAACACTTTTGCAGCGTAAACTTCTTGATTCACAAAAAAATCCCATTTTTCAAATGTTCAATTTGCAACCCAAGGCAAAACTTTGTTCTTCCAAGATCCTTATCTTAAGTAATTCACTATCTTTAGAATCTCTTCTGTAGTTCCAATAATATTTAAGACTTCAACATAATGTGTAATTATAACAAACTCATTAATTCTGGGTTTTTTGGACAAATATTCAGTGGGGTGGGAATTACATGCATCCAGATTGTTTTAGTCCATACAATGACTTATTTAATTTGATTAAATAATGTTCTTGAGAACTTGAATCTCATGCTTCAAGCATTTTAAATCCTTTAGGAAATTTCATATATATTTTACTATCAAGGGATCCCTATAAATAAGCTGTAACAACATCCATCAAATGCAAATTGAGTCCTTCATGTACTACCAAAATAATTAAGTATCAAAAAGTAGTTGCATCCACCTACTACAACAAATTTGATGATTAGTGACGGTTTTCTACATGACAAATTTTGAAACCGTCACAACACATACACATATTGTGACGAGCATCATAAATTGTCACTCAATTCCACAAAATGCAATATTATATGTGACGATGTTTGAGAACATCACATTGAAGTGTCACATAATGCATGGCGCCAAATTTTCACTTAAATGAAGATGGAGGGAAATTTCTTTAGTGACATTAACAATATTTTGTGACTCTCTATTTTGGTCATCCATGTATTACATTACTTGTGACGAAAATACAACGTCTTTGATTGAAAAAGATTTTGACGTTTTATCACTAGCGTCACATAATGTATGGGGTCAAATTTTCCCTCAAAGTGAAGATGGAAAGTAATTTTTTTTTGTGCCACTAACAATATTTTGTGACCCTCTTATTTCGTCATCAATGTATTGCATTGTGTGTGATGAATATATAACGTCATGTTTCCTAAGCAAATTTTGACGTATTATCATTAGAGTCAAATAATGTGTAGCACCAAATTTTCCCTCCAAATGAAGATTGAGGGTAATATTTTTTAGTGACACTAAAAATATTTTGTGGCACTCTCCTGTTGTCATCAACGTATTACATTGTTTGTAACAATATGTAATGTCATTTTTTGTAAACAAATTTTGACGTTTTATCAATAGCATCACAAAATGTGTGATGCCAAATTTTCCCTCAAATTGAATATGGAGGGTAACATTTTTTAGTGACACTCCCATTCTGTCATTAAGGTATTGCATTGTTTATGACGAAAATATAACGTCATTGTTTTAATTAGATTTTGACATTATATCACTAATAACATTGTACATTATCCGTGACCAATTGGTTTTTTCATACATCTTAATTATATTGTGATGTGTATGTAAGTCACTAAAGTATAAGAATTTAGGACAATCTCATTTGTCACACATACGTATAACATTTTTATAAAAAATTACATAATATCACATTAGTTTAATTAATGCATGACAATAATTTTTTGTCATAAATGATATATCATTTTCATTTAACCAGTGTACTTATCATTGAGATTAATGGCTGAACTAGAAATAAAATAAAGGGTTGCTAACTTTAAATTAAAGAGAGATGGATAATATAATATTCGATAATGTAATGTAGGTATTCATATATAGTTGCATAAACAAGCTAAATTAAAAAATATATAAAAATTAATAATTTATTTTAAATTTTTTTATGAAGTGGACAAGTCACATGTCTGACAAGTACACAGATTTTATAAATATATCGCACATCTTCGTGCTATAAAAGAGATGGGATCAATTCCCAATCTTGTCAATAGTATAAAGAATCACAAACCTTAAAATTTAATAGGAAAATTTAGCTCAAAATTTAATTTATAAAAATGTTTTTTATAGCTTTAACAAATAATGTTTTAAAATAATTTATAAATATAAATAAACAATAACCTTTTATTACAAACGGTGCAAATGTTGTCATTTTAAAAAATAACTAACTTTAACTAAAAATAAAAAAATATTCCAAGTGTTTGAAACATCTAATCATTTATAATAAAAAATTATATAAAAAAGAAAAAAATTATCTAAAAGTCCCTGAAAAGTTTCAAACTTCCACTGCAGTCCCTCTGACAATTTCATTTCCCCCTAGATCACTCCTTTTTTAGGGTAAGCTCTCTTTAGCCCTTGCCGTTACTTCCATCTGTTAACTTGAGGTAAAATGATTGAACTGCCCATGTACCCATGTGAGAAGGAAAAAAACAAAAAATTTCCCTCCAAGTCACATCACATTTAATATAAAGTATGGTCATATCTTCCAATGGCTTCTTTGTCAGAGAAGAGATGATATTTCACTCCTTCTTGTTGCCATTGTTTTTGAACTTCTCCTTGTTTATCTCGGTTTGTTTGCCGAAGCTTCAATTTCGTCTTCCATCTTGTTTAGTTAGGTTGAAGTGAAGATATTTACACGCAAGTTGTTGTTGTTGGTCTTCTTCTTGTTCTTCTTCTTCATCATGTTCATGTTCTTCTCTTCATTTTCTTCGTCTTGTTCATCTTGTTTTTATCTTGTTCATCTTCTTAACCTACTTCTTCTTCATCTTGTTCATCTTCTTAACCTCTTGTTAACCTTATTCTTGTCTTCATCTTGTCTTGTTGTTTTTGTTGTTGTTCTTCTTCTTCTTTGTGTTATTTTCTATGCTCTTGCGTGTTATTTTCCATGCGCTTGCGTCTGTAATTTAACAAGCTTCTTCATTTTTTGTCATTTTTTTGTGTATGTAGATTCTTACAAGCTTTTTGCAATTTCATATAGGCGTCATTAAAAATGGAAACATTTTCTGCCGTGGCGCAATACAAAGGTGAAATACGTGTGCTTCAATTCATAGTTTTAAGTTCATGGGAGTTGGTCATGGGTGAGATATGTGCACGCTGGGCCGTAGATGTTTCTCAAGTGAGAGTCAAGTTTGTAACGCCTGACGCATACAGAACGCTTTGCCCAATTGAGTCTGCCGCCGATTTTGAACGCATGTGTCATATATATCATAGTTTTAACAAATTTGTCATAGACATCATCATCGAGGATGTGAGTGTCTCTGCAGATGGAAAACAGGCCTTCTTGATCCCATCGTAATACTACAATCACTGATCTCGCTGGTTACTTATTTTTTGTGTACCTTTATTATATATGGTGTTATTGTAAATGAGAAATATTTCATGTGTATTACTATATGTTGCTGTATGAAAACAATTTCCTGTGTATAATAACTGTTTCCTATGTATAATATCTATTTCCTATGTATAATATATGTTTCCTGTGTAACATCTATGTTTCCTGTGTATTGTTTTAACGCAGAGGGTCATTGTCAGACAGCGTCAACCCCAGTGGCAATAGTTTTCTGTCCCAACATAATTCTTCTGGGGCGCTCAGTATTGCCGGGTTTAGCAGTTCCCATATGTATCGCTAAAGTGGATTTGTGAACGTATCATACATAAATTAAAAGAAACACCATTATATAGAGATGTTGACATACAGAAAGACATATTGCGTGACCACGGTGTTCGTCTTCCATATAAGCGTGCTTGGATGGGGAAGGAGGTTGCGAGGTCGGTGATTCATGGTAGAGAGGTTAGTAGCTATGATTTGCTTCTATGGTATGCAGATAAAGTATCCGAGACAAATCCCAGTAGCGTTGTTACCATTGACAAAGACGGCGAGCGGTTTAAGCATGCTTTTTTTTCATTCGGGGCTTGTTTATTGGGTTTCAAGCATGGGTGCAGGCCATTACTTTTTATTGATGGAACCCATTTGCTGGCCAAGTATGGTGGGATTCTGCTAGGGGCAACAGCAAAAGATGGCAATGATGGCCTATTCCATGTAGTATTTGCTATCGTTGACAACGAAACTGATGAGAACTGGACTTGGTTTCTTGCTACTCTTGGGGAGGCCTTATACGGTGAAGATACCTACGATAAAATTATTACATTCATATCAGATCGATCGAAGGGCCTGGTCAATACCATCGTGCGAGTCTTCCCCTCATCACCACATGGTTATTGCCTATGTCATTTGGAGGCAAACTTCATGAAGACCAACTCTAGCCTCGATAAATCTTTAGGAATGCAATGCTGGGCAGTAATCGTGAAAATTGCGTACGCATACACTTCGAAAGAGTTCGATGATGCAGTTCGTGAACTTGCATGTCTATCACCCGACGCACACTCTTGGTTGATGAATAAGTCCGACGTTAATCATTGGTCGAACTTTTTATTTAAAGGATTGTGATAGTGCGAGATGTATTCCAATGTGGCAGAATCCTTCAATGCTTGGATTAAATAGGCACGGCATCTACCAGTAACAAGCATGGTTGATTCTATTAGGTTAGTTGCCTACTGTGTATGGTTATGTGTTTGATGTAATATATAAGCGTTTCTGTGTGTGATATTGGATTCCTGTGTATACATTTATATTAACTGTGTATACATTTATGTTTATGTGTAGAAATATTACTTTACCGTATTTATACATATTGATTTCCTGTGTAACTAACTGTCTTTTTCTAGGTTTAAACTTATGAATATGTTAGCCGAAAGACGAGAACAATATAACAGGTGGGATACACACCTATGTCTTGAAATACGGAAAAAGGTTGATCAAATCGTTGATGATAGTCGTTTCCTCAGAGTAAGGCGGTCTACCGAAGACACATACAAAGTCATTGATAATAACAACAACGCAGTCAGCCTCCAGTCTCGTCAGTGTTCATGTAGAAGGTGG
The DNA here is from genome assembly GCF_009730915.1 of Dioscorea cayenensis subsp. rotundata. Lineage (NCBI taxonomy): Eukaryota > Viridiplantae > Streptophyta > Magnoliopsida > Dioscoreales > Dioscoreaceae > Dioscorea > Dioscorea cayenensis. Next base: position 15,849,375 of record NC_052488.1, on the reverse strand, counting down.
GAAGTACATGGCCTACCATGCAAGCATGCCTGTGTCGCGATTATGCAAACAGATATGAATGTCTATTCTTATGTTGATGATTACTTCACAGTAGAATGGTATCGTCAGGCGTATGCAAATCCAATATCCCATGTTCCTGACAGTGACAAACCATCTGATGACAACCGTCAACTACGACTTAGGCCACCAATATCAAAGAAACAGCCAGGCTGTCCAAGGAGGAAGAGAATAGAATCACAAGCCTTTGATGTCCGTGAATTACACTGTAGCCGGTGCCACGAAAGTGCTCATAATCGGTGATTATGTAATGCAGCCATTGCGAACTGACCATGCTAAACCTAACGGTTGCGTATGATATTTGATTTTTCTTTCGCATGTTCGTTAGCATGACCTTTTTAATTTTTTTGTTGTACCTATTTTATTTCTTCTGTTTGTGTGTGTAAACCTCAAACTGTGTATATTTAAATTTTGTTGTGTATGAAATGAATTTGTCTATATATACTTTGGCGTTACTGTGCATGGAATATATTTTGCCGTGTATTACATCCATAATTTATGGCTATTTCGTATGTATGAAATGTAATTGCATAACAAAATTTCCAATTACAAACAAGCATAGTCATTACAAACGCAAAAATTAACATGTAATATCATAACTGTTCATGTTTGTTTACAGTACCTTATACAATTTTGTCAATATCATCGGCCACAGCATTGTCAAACTCCTGCGCAGTTACAGCTGGATAATTGTTTAGGTCAACGGCTGCGTCAGTGTTCAATGTTCGGGCATTCTCCTGGTTCTCCTTTTCCTGCCTCACTTCATGGGGGGAGCATCTTTAGTAGTTGATTCATTCTCGTCTTTTTCACCTTCGGTGGCCTTTTCACCTTCTGTGTGCTTCTCACCTTCGGTGTCCTCCCCGGCGGCCTCCTTGTCACCTTCTCTGTCCTCCCCGGTGGCCTCCATGTCACCTTCTCTGTCCTCCCCGGCGGCTTCCTTGTCCTCCCCGGTGGCCTCCTTGTCCTCCCCGGTGTCCTCCCCGGCGGTGACCTTCTCACAGTCCATTTCATTGTCACCTTGGCTATCATGTTCCCCGGCGGCCTCCTTCTCACTGTCTCTTTCATTCTCACCTTTGTTGTCCTTCCCAGTGGCCTCTATTTCACATTCTATTTCCTTGTCACCATGGTCATCCTCCCCTGCGGACTCCCTCTCACATTCCATTTCCTTCTCACTTTGGTTGTCCTCCTTCTCACCCGTGGCCTCCTTCTGACCTTCGGCGTCAGTCTTTATACTAATGCTTGGTATTATTCTTCTCTTCATCGCGTCTAGTAGTATACAGGAGACATAGCGGAGGCGGAGGACTTGAACGTCCGACTGTGAAATAGACAATTCTTCCCTGTTTAGAAGCTGTTCTATATATCGCATGCAAAACACCAGATAATCAACGGTGCCGGGTGCCTGCGGGAGCAGTCATGGACATGCTCAAGTGGGAAGTGTCGAAATGGATTACTGGATGTGTTGACCTCGATGTATAGTTCAAAGAGATCCTGCTGAACAGTTTAATAGAACTTGTTAGTCACTAAATAGAAAAGCATATGAAAGCGTAAAGTAGTTCCAGAATATATTTTTCATACGTACCATATCGACGGCGTCGGAATCGTAAATGTCTGACCTGAGGGAAGAGTAGTGCATGTACTTCTTCTTCTCATTGTCCAAAATGAGCAGATGGTAATGCCCATGAAGCAAGATTGGCATAAGTATAAGGTCAGCTTCCTTGTACCCGTATACGACATCTTCCATCAGGTACACTGCCTGTTCCGCTGCAAATTGCAAGAGCTAGGGGCCGTGTCACAACTCCATGTTTCTTGAATACCAATGGATTTGTTAGCAATTCCACACGGAGCATGAGTATGAGGGCATCCAATACATCATCGTTGACATTTTCCTTCCCATCGAGGATGATGAACAAATGGGCACGGGTGGTATACCCGTAGTCTTTATCATCCCTCCATATGATGGAGCTAGATAAAAAAACACAAAGACATATGTAAGTATACACAGAAAACTAAATATGCACACAGGAAAGTAATATATATACACAGGAAATAAATATCCTTACACAGGAAAGAAATATCTATACACAAGAAAGTAAATTATATATACAGGAAAGTAATTTATATACACTAGAAAGTAATGTCCATACACAGTCTAATATGCAATTGAAACATTCACACATATATATATACATATAAGAAAAGTACCCGTTGACGCTTGTGTTGAGGAAGATGGTGAGGGCTGCTTTTTCGAATTGCTTAAGCTTTCCAAATCCCGGATAGGTCTTCTTCTGTAGTAGGAAGTCAGTCTCAGCCTTCTTTTGCTCCTCAAAGTACACCTGCCCTTCTGGTCGAGGCTCATATGTGACCACTGTAGCGGCTCTTTTCTCAGTTTTTCCTTTCTCAAACTGTTCAAGGACTGAAGTAATGCGTCTACAGCGTGTAATACTGCTGCCTCCTCATTATCTTCAGAGTCATCACTCGCGATGGAAACCTTTTCAGCTGGTTTGTTCTTTTGTGCTGGGCCCCTATTCCTTGTAACTCTCTTTAGTTGAGCTTCTTTTGGTGGTGGGGCTCTCTTTGGCTGAACCCGCTTTGGTGGTGTCTTCTTCACTGGGGCTTGTTTTGGTGGAGCTTTTTTCGGAGGTGGACTGCTTTGATGTGTATCTTGGGCAGCCATCCGTTGTGTAACACGTTTGAGTGGAGCATCTTCAGCCTTTACCAGGATCTGGGTGGTCACTGTGGCTTCAGGAGGTAGGATGTCAGACAAAATTTCATCCGTGGCCGCCTGAGGAGGCGGGGCATGAGTCGGATTATCATCTATTCCAGCTTTAGGAGCTGGAATGTCATCACCACGGATGGAGTGATCAGATGCAGGGATATATGATGCAGCTTCTGCCTCTTCTTCTTGAGTAGCAGTTGGTGGAATGTGAACATCCTCGGAAGCTTCTTCATCAAGCTGTGTAGGGATTTCAGCACTGGCTGTATGCTTCTATTTCCAATGCCGTGCCACTCTTTTAAACCTAAAGCCAGGAGTAGGGGACGGTCTTGATGTGGGGACGACTGATATCCGGTGCCTTCATAGGGGGTACTGAATTCCCGTGCGGTGATAATGATTTGGACCTTTTCGCTTTGAATCTTCGCGTTCACGCTGGTCTATAGGAGCTCGCAGGTCACAGAACTCTAATAATATTTGTTGCAATAACCGCCGCATGTCATCGGCACCTTGCGGAACCTCCTCCGGCCTTTCTATCGATGACTGTTGATGACCAATTTCTTCAGGGGTGGTTGCAGGGCATTGATTCCGGCGTCGCTTCTTTGTTGGCTAAACACTTGGCTTTTTCCCAATGGTCGGGGCCCTTGTTTGTTGTCGGGACTACCTTGTATAGTAGCTCGATGGCAATGATCTGCTAGGGGTTTGCTTCTGATCACGCTTAATATTACCAACTAGCATATTCTCCTTGTTGTTAGCTGGTACAAGCGCCAAGAACTGGTAAGTCAACACAAAACATCGTAACGTTCGGATTCGATATTATACATAATAATTCTATAATATACACAAAAACCAATAAAATATACACAACAAATGCAATACTATACACAGGAACATAACATTATACACATAAAATGAGTAATGTACACAGTACAACATTGTAAAACACTGGAAATAATACATTCATCCAAATTACCAATCATTTTCAACAGCAATAGGATTAACTTACTTTTCTCCCTTTGATTGAATTCAGCAGCGGCTCGATAGACTCCGACTTGATGAAACTGGAATCTCCATAGCACATGAGACGCGGTGGTTGGCCTATTCTTTGTTTCTTCATACTGCCCGTCACCTCATAAAACCAAATTATCAGCGCAATGGAGCAACCTCTCAAATACCCTGCACTAGGGCACTTTCCCTTACAATGAAGTTTGACACGGCCGGTTGTCACAGGGATGTCTTCCATCATCCACTTGTGAGTAGCATGCGCCCATGCATAACGGCCGAGTGAACCCAGATCGTCGGCGTACCTTGCTACAAATGGTAGTGCATTTAGACAAGTGTTGGGGAACAGAATCATCGTCATGAAGTACACCACCAGGAGTTTCATAAAGATCTCCTCCTCGCCGTGTTTGCTATGTATAATTCTCAGTAGGCTATCTTTGATTGCATCTTGGTGACGGTTGTGCATTTTATACAGAAAGTTCTTCTCGAATTCTGACTGGACCCTCTCATGCTTGAAAGAGACAGTATCTCCATGGCAACTGAGGCCTAGGATGAGAGCGACATCTTCTGTTCTGAACAGGAGCATACTTTATCCTATCGTAAACATTTGGCGGTTCACGTCGTACAACTGCAATACCGCATCAAGAACCCCTCGCTCTTGCAGTACGGGAGTGATGTCTATAAAATGGGCAAACGACGTACCACGGAGTATCTCCCAATGCCGCCTGTTTATTTGTTTTTTCAACTCTGCAATGGTTTCAACAACTGGACCCAGATAACACCGAGCGTTTACAAGTATTGTTGCCATCTTCTGATCTATATAAAAAAGGCAAACACAGACTCAATCACTAAGAGATAAAAATAATAGTATACACATCAAACCAGACAGTCTACACAGGAAAAGCAACAAACTTTACACAAGAATGTCGATTTTATTAAAGGAATCACACAACATTACACAGAAAATAAGGAAGGCCACGCAGATAATCCTTCTTCCACTGCAATCAGATATGTCTTCTCACCTTCGTGCGGCCTTTTCCCCTTGAGGTAAATCACCAAGATTCCACAAAATGTCACTGGAGATCTTTGCCGAAGAACAATTCTGCAATGGAAACCGAGGATGAAACTCGCCGGCGTTCTCGAAGACGAGGTTTTGCAAGAGAGGAAATGAGCGAAAAAATGATTTCAATTTTTTCCACCGATATAAGAAGAAGGTGAAAGGATGCACCGGTTGGATGCGACGATTGGAAGATAGGGTTTCGTTCCCAAATCCCAACGATTCGCAGTCCAAGCCATGCCGACAGCGGTTCCCAAGGAAAAGCAAGGTAAAAGTGTCAAATTAGCCACTCCGAATTCAACAACATTTAATTCAAAGCACACAGGGGTAGCAAGGTCATTTCACAACGCAATTAACGCCTCCCTCGCCTCCGTTAGTTGCTTTTGGGCTGAAACGAAATTTGCACAAAAAGTAGGGACCCCTGAGGAAACATAAACATTGGGGGATTAAAAGGGATTCTTAAAAGTATTGAGGGTTTTTTTGGTACTTTCCTCTATAAAAAATTCATGTAATTATTGAAAAATAACAAATAAAAAACTTTCATAAACAAAATTTTTTACAATACCCAATAATGTCCTTCTATAATTCCATCATAAAAATCTTATATGAAAATTCAAACAATTAAATTATAAAATAAAATAAATTGATATGACATTAATTAAAATATAAAATTTAAACAGTGGATATCACATCAAGGACACCACTTATTAAAAATAAAAAATAATCCTAGTTTTGTAATATCTAATCATCTATATTAAAAATTACATAAAAATTACATGTAATTATTGAAAAAATAACAAATAAAAAACTTTGATAACGATTTTTTTTTTTTTACAATAGCCAATAATGTCCTTCTACAATGACATCATAAAAATCTTATACGAAAATACAAACAATTAAAGTATAAAAGAAAATAAATTGATATTAAACCAATTAAAATAAAAAATTGAAATATGGATATGACATCAAGGGCACCACTTATTAAAATTAAAAAATAATCCTAATGTTGATAATGTCTAATCATTTATATTAAAAGATTATATAAAAATTACATGTAATTATTAGAAAAAATAACAAATAAAAACTTTGATAATGAAAAATGTTTCTACAATACCAAATAGTGTACTAAAATGCTATCATGTCTAGAAAATATAAACAATTAAATTATAAAATAAAATAAATTGATATGAACTCAATTGAAAAATATAAAATTCAAATAGTGGATATAACATAAGGGCACATGCCTGCAGGTTAAAAAACAAATTTAAAAAATTGAATAAAGAAAGTAAAAGAAGAGTAAAGTTGTATGAAAAGGAGAAGGGATGAATATCCCAGGCCTAATCAAGAAACCAACCATTGTTTCTTGGTAGGGTTCCCAGTCACGTCGACGCAGCTTCTAGCTCCGAAGCTGGCCAACACGCCGCAAGTCCCAAGCCTTTCCGATCTCAAAGAATGGAAAGGATCAACAACAACAATCTCATCATATTCTTATGTGGTGTATATATATATATATATATATATGTTGTGTAGATTCATAAAATTTGAATTTTTAGGTTGTTTGTTTGTTTTTCATGTTAAAAAATAATAAAATGAATAATTTTTTAAATTCTGAAATTTAGGAGGTAGTGGAGATTATTAAAATGGAAGGAAATGGAGAAGTAGAAGAGGAAGGGATAAAGAGGACGTTGCTGTGTGATTATTAGAATGGTAGTGGAGATTCATTCTGATTCTTCTTATTTTTTTAAAATTAGTATTTGTGTAATTTCAACTTCTTTTTCCACTGTATATTTGGATAATAATAACATTAAAAACAAGATTAATTCATTTTCAGGAGCTTGCTCACAAGCTTTGATGGTGAGGCTTGTAAAATTTAGATGCTAGTTGCTCCTATCACGTTCTCTCTCGGCTTGGATATCCTGAGTTCTTGCCTACATATGGTAAGCCATCCGATCCCTTCCTCTCTTCTGGCCCTAAATCCTAGATTTTTGTCCACTTTTATTGTTTTCAATAATTTTGTTTTTGCTTTAATTAGTTTGTGATTTTCTTTCAAAAACTGAAAATTTATTTTTATGTTCTTTCTTGGTGGTTAGAACATCAATTTTGCAGTAAGTTCGTGGATATTGCATAGAGGTTTAATCACTTTGTTTCCTTTGTTTCATTTTCTTCCTCTTATAATTCACTTTTTTTTATATATAACTTACCATATTTTATCCATTTTTTAATAATAATAAATTAGAATTATATTAAAAAATTCCCTAGAAAAGAGATTTATCTTTTTGTCCGCATAAATGAATATAAAATAAAATAAAATAAAATTTATTACTTCATTGACTCAGCACAACTATAAGAAATACCAAACTTGGAAGCAAGAGAATTTAAATCTTGTTGGAAGTTAATTATTGGACAGTCTTGCTTTATTTCCTTGTTTCTCTTGCACTTATTTATGCTTTTCTTCACCACCGGATTTCCATGTTATGCTTCTCTCACAAAATTCAAACATGCTTTTTCTTGCTATTTTTTATTCTAAAAATCATAATTTGTTAAATAAAAAACATTACTGATGATGATTAAACCATCCACTTAATCAAACTTTGATCATGTACGTTCTAATCAGTGTCTTTCTCTCCCAACTTTTGTTTTTTCCACTAATGTTGTTCACCTGAGTTCATTGCTTGGTTCAGTTCTTTTAATGGATTTTTTCTTTTAGTTTATTTAAATTTATTTATTTATTTTCATTTTTGATGGTTTTTTTTTTGTGTGTGTTATGAGTTTGGTTGGATGCTTATCATCATTTTTCAAGTGTAGCTTATGTTATGTGATTCATTTATTGTGTAACAAAATGTATGTGGAATTCTATCTTGTTACATAGGTTGCACTAAAAGGCGATTCTTTTTTATTAAATCTCAACTTAGGTAATTGTAAAAAAATCTAGATGATGCACTTATTTGATTGTATTTCTTTGAACTTTTGGTATCTATAACTTGAAATCTCTATTTTTTTATACAAAAGTGCAATTTCTGAATTTTTAATGTCATTAGTGCTCTTAAAACCGTTAATTGTGCAAAATGTAACCTTATTAATGCTATTACACTTGTGTCTTTTTGGCTCTTTAGCTTACTCTTTAAAATAAGCACAACTTATTGGAGAAGAAAAATTGAATATGGATAAAAGTTGGATGATGGAGAATAAATATTCTCAAAGGTATGCATCAGGAGTATCATTCTTTATGAAATTTGTGCATGACAATATGGGAGTACGATCGAAAGTTCGATGCCCTTGTTTGGAATGTTTGAATGTAATTATTAGAAGTCAAGATGAAGTTAAGGACCATTTGTTGATACAAGGAATGTCACAAAGCTACACCAAGTGGATTTATCATGGTGAAAAATTTAATTCTGAAGCTCTAAGTATTGTGAATCCAAGAAACGGTAACAAGAATAATTGTCTTGATAACAATGGCGGACCAATGGATGATGGGATGCATGATATACTAGAAGACATTTTTCCTAGAATTGATGACAACAAAATTGGCAACCATGGTGAATTTAATTCAAGTCCAAGTGAGGAAGAAACTAAAAAATTCAGCAAATTATTGAATCATGCACAATGTAGATTATTACCGAAATACAAAGATATGTCTACATTGACTTTTATTGTGAAATTGCTACATGAAAAGGTGTATACACAAATTAGCAACAAATCAGTGAATATGATATTGTAATTGTTAAGGGAGGCGTTTCCAACTAGTACGATTCCATCATCGCAGTATGAGGCTACAAAAACTTTAAGGGACTTAGGGCTTAATTATGTACCTATTCATGCTTGTAAATTTGATTGTGCTTTGTTTTGGGGTGAATTCGAGGATAAACAATATTGTCCTGTGTGTGGCACATCAAGATGGAAGTACATTGATAAAAAAAATCCTTGGAAAGTCTTGCGTTACTTTCCTTTGAAACCGAGATTGCAGAGATTGTTTATGTCTAAGAAGACAGCCAAAGATATGCAATGGCATTCTGAAAAACGAATTGATGGTGATATATTAAGGCATCTAGCTGATGGAGGTGAATGGAAAGAATTTGACAAGGAGCATGAATGGTTTTCTCAAGACTCACGTAATGTTCGACTGGGATTAGCAACTGATGGGTTTAACCCTTTTGGCATCATGAGTTCTACCTATAGTGTGTGCCCTGTTGTGGTAATGTCGTATAATCTTCCACCATGAAAATGCATGAAAGAGCCATTTGTGATGATGTCATTTACTTATTCCTGCAAGAAATTCTCCTAGCAAAGATATTGATGTATACTTAAGACTATTAATAAATAAGTTAAGAGATTTATGGGAAGTTGGTGTTCACACTTATGATGCACACTGACAAGATCCCCTTGCGTATATCCCGCAAGTGCACGGGTGAGCGGGGTCGAATCCACAGGGAGTAGGGAGTAAAGACACTTAATTCGATTCTTAGCTATGTGGAGTATCAACAATGATAATTGTGGTAATGATTCAATTCTCAGAATTTAAAAGCAACAAGTAAGAGAGCAAGAATAAAGAAAAGGGTAAGGCAATCGATAAAGATGGGGTACTCGGATGATGCTTCACCTAGGATAATCATTTCAAGTGCAAGAACTCTCTATTATACTTCCTAATCAATGCTATGGTGAGTCGTGGAAATCCTCACATACATAGTCCCAAATCTAAGGTCAACTATGCCTAACTCTATACATGTCCCGGAGGAGAAATCGAACAATCTCAACACCTCGCACTCGCATAGAGTTGCAATGAGCTCTAGGGATTCCAAGTGATAAATCTTTTCCTAAAAAATAGACCTAACCCTTTGGTCCAGGCGAAAGGTCCCTAGCCACAATTAAGCCCTAGATACTAAGATCCTCTCAACGCTTCACTCCATTGCACGCGCAACTAGGCCCCAGTGAAGGTTCATCCCTTAGACCACTCACTCTATTATGGCCGCAAAGAACTCGAAGAACGGAGGTAGAATCTATCACGCCGGAGGGGAAAGGGGACGCTCCTGTACCTCTCGACTCACCCTCTCAACCCTTTCCAACCTAGCTTTGTCTAACGCTCGTGGTGTGTCACTCACTCACAAGGTTACCAACAAGAACTCTCAACCCTAGTGTCACTCTAGGGGAAGTTCATACAATTAAACATTCAATGTTGGAACTCACAATAAACATCAATTTATTGAAAGCATAATAAAGAAGTTCAATGAAACGAATACATCTTAGGGTTCACAATCATCCAAGCACCAACTAGGGGTTTAGCTCTCCATGGAGCTTAGTACAATCAAAGAAATCGAATGTAAAAGCAATGAATCCATAAAGAAACCCCTCGATGGTCGTGTCGATGGTCTTGTGGAGAGTCCTCTACTCGTCGTCCAAGGATTCCTTCGTCCGGTATAGGATACGCCTCGATCGAAGCTCCCCTACCAACCTTCTTCCTAATGGAATCACGATGTCGGAGCCGTAGAACCTCTCCAAAAACCTAGCCAATACCCCTCAAAACCCTAGCCGAAGCCCTCTCACAAGTTGGGGAAAAGATGGAGAAAAAAATACCAAAATCGGGGCTGAATCGGTTTTAAATAGGGATGGAATCGGGCAACTCCACGGGCGTGGACGCTACACGCGCCCGTGTGGATTCTCTGTTTCTGTCATTTTCTGCCGGCTGTGAACAGTAGCTGCTGCAGTGATTTGCTACAGTACTATGCCAAAAATACTCCCGAATCCACTTTTCATCGGGGTAACGCAAACGGGCACACGTTCACGTCGTGAATCACTTGCTTCTTCAATGATATATATGTTGGTGGGGTTCTTGTTCTTGTATGCATAAGACGGAATGCTCGAGTGTGCCTGCCTTTGTTCCCCTCCAAATGGATGTACTCACTCGAATGCGAGGAGGTTGGCACACACTCTAGCATCTAACACCTGTCCTATGTCTTCGCGTTTGAACCTTAGCAAGATCTCCTCCAAAATAGGTGCATTATGATCCACATTGGCCCATTTCTTTCATACTCGGCCTCACAACCCTACCTGCATAAAAGTAACATAAAAACACACATATTAATGTAAGAAAACTGAGAAAAGTAATGCTCAACATAAGGAAAGAATTCTTCGCATTCATATCACACACAAAAAAGAATATTTTCAGTTGCATGCTATAATTTTGTGGACTGTAAATGACTTTCCAGCTTATTGGGATTTATTTGGTTGGAGCACAAAAGGATATCTGGCATGTCCGGTTTGCAATAATGAAACTCCTAATAGAAGTCTAAGAAACAAAATTTGTTATATGTATCATCGTCGCTTTTTACCTGAAGACCATGTTTGGCAGAGAAGCAAATTGTTTGATGGTCAACCAGAAAATAGGCCAAAGCCTAGGAAGCTATCTAGGACAGACTTGTTAGAACAATTGGCGGCTATTAAAGACACTAATTTTGGAAAGCATCCGAACAACAAAAAACAGAAAAGATCCCCTAAAGAGTTGAATTGGACTAAAAGGATTATTTTATTTGAGTTGCCTTATTGGAAAACATTGAAATTACAACATAATCTTGATGTCATGCACATTGAGAAAAACATTTGTGAGAGTATTCTTGGCACATTGTTGAACATAGAAGTCAAGACTAAGGATACGATAATTGCAAGGTTAGATATAGAAGACTTGAATATTAAGAAAGAGTTGCATTTGAAAAAGTAGTCAAATGATTCTTACTTGATGCCTCCTGCATGCTACACATTGTCAAAGGATGAGAAAAAGAAGTTCTGTGAATTTTTGAAATATGTGAAGTTCCCTGATGGATACGCATCAAACATCTCACGATGTGCAAATGCTAATGATGGTAAGCTTTCAAGATTGAAGAGTCATGATTGCCATATTCTTTTACAAAGGCTACTTCCAGTTGTCATTCAAAATTTTGTATCGAAAGATGTCTTCCAAGCATTGGATGAATTAGCCGATTTCTTTAGGCTGTTGTGTTGTAAAACATTGAAGAAAAAGGATTTGCAAGATTTAAAAGCTGATATTATCATCATTTTGTGCAAGCTTGAAAAAAATTTTCCACCTGCCTTTTTTGATATGATGGTGCATTTAGCCCTACATTTGCCTCAAGAAGCCATGCTTGAAGGGCCTGTGCATTACCGATGGATATATCCTATAGAAAGGTAAAATTTATAATATTTTAATAAAGTTTAGATTTGAAATAGCACTTTGAACGTAATAATATTATATTTGTTTAATGGCAGGTTCTTAGGTAAGTTGAAAGCATATGTGCGAAATAAAGCTCGTTCAGAAGGATGCATTGCAGAATCATATATTTATACTGAATGCTTAACATTTTGTTCAATGTATTTGTCTGGTATTGAGACTAAATTTAATCGAGAGGAGAGAAACTATGATGGATTGAAGAACATGAATGATCAACAATTATCAATTTTTTCATCAACTATTCATCCCTTTGGTGCTTCAAAATTCGACATCTTATCAGAGCAAGAGTTTGAAATGATTTAGTGGTATACTCTAAATAATTGTGATGAAGTTGAACCATACTTACTGTAAGTATACCACGATTTCCAATAGTTTTTCTATTTTGATAGAGTTTCATTAGTTCAATGTGATTTCTTGACAAAGGAAATAATAAAATGGTGATAGATATTCCAAAAGGTAATGGCAGACTAGTTTCAGAAGTTCAAACAACGAAATTGTCTTCTGAAATTGGATTGATTTCTTAACAATTTATCCCAGTTCCAACAAAATGGAAAGGTATGACTAATGATGATAAGAATCATGCCATGGAAAGGCTTAAGGTAAGAGCAAAGTATTAAATTCAAAGTTATATAAAATCGGTTTACATATTTTTAACTAAGTAATTATGTATTTATTTATTTTCTTAGAGCAAGTTTGAGATTGACTTGGATGATAAATACATCCAAAGCTCTATGATGTCAATTTTGTCAAAATTATCTAGAAACCAGCGATACAAGCTTCATTTGTACTATAAATCGCTTCCAAGTGATCAAGAGGCACGCTAAAAGCCGCCATCTAAGTTCAACTTGACTCAAGAAAACTGGGAAGCGCTTTGTGATATGTTTAGCAATCCCGAATACAAGGTACAGTTTCTTATTATTTATGAGATAGTTGATTTGTAAATAAATGAAATTATATGTATATATTGTGCACAAAATAATGTTGGTTTTTGGGTTTCAATGAAGGCAAAGTGTGAAAAATAAAACATGTTGACAGAAAGTCAAGTTTCCTCATAATCAAGGGTCGAAGGAATTTGTTGCAAGTCGTTGTGCAATGGTAAAGATCTATTTACATTGGTATAAATTCTAAGCATTATATGTAAGATTTTAAATTTTATTTTATATGATATGTTTTGTTAAAATGACAATTATATAGCGTAATGATGAAGAAGAGCCCGATAAGATGGAATTCTTCAAGAGGACTCATTATTCAGAGACTAAAGGATGGTCAAATCCTATGGCTCAAGCAGATTATGTAAGGTTTTCTAGCTAATATTGCTATTATCATTTTTCTTATATTACAATTGAATTATTCTCTTTTTTTGTAATTTATAGGAGAAAATGCAGGAATTGCTATCAGAGCCTGTTGAAGAAGGAATAGAACCTAGGACCATTGACTCCATAGTAGATGAAGTGCTTGGAACTAAGGCAGGCTACATCAAAGGGCTTGGATATGGGCTTAAGCCTGATGAGCAAACAACAAATCCAACAATTTCCAAATTATTGGAAAAGCATAAGAAGACTAAATGTAAGCTTAAGCAACATAAGTTGAATTTTGAACTGGTTCGAGATCACATGCAAATAATGACTCAAGCTATGGTTGGTTATGGAATACATGTGCCTATGCCACAATTTACAGGTAATAGTATATTTTAGTTTTATTTTACCATGCACTGTCATTATTTTTTAATTTACATATCATTTCATTTTTTTTTTTTTTTTTTTTTTTGTAATTAACTTTTTTTATTGAATGTATTACAGTTTCAAGTGAACCGAGTTCTCCATCAATGGAATCATTGTCATCAGAAGGATCAGATTGAAAGCTATCAAATAAGTTGCAACATCTATCAATTTGTTTGGACTTTTTTTTTAAAGGATGTTAACTTTATCAAGATGTGAGGATGTTTTATAATTTTTTTTTATTACTTTGTTATTTAGATGATTTATGTTTGAAATTGTGGGATATTTTATTAAATGCTATTGATTTCATTTTTTTTTTGCTTTCCTTTATATCATGATATAAAATAATATAGATTGCGATAAAATATGTGATAAAAAATTATATTAAAATATTCATGATGAATGATAAATGGGCCAGGGAAAAACTTCACATAATAATTGTGACAACTAAGTATCATCACCATTTATTCATATTTAACTATTATTTGTAACTATAATCTATCACCAACTAGTTTGACGATTTGTTCACGTCACTAAATTGCTAATCATTTAGTGACCAAAAATACACAACTTGTTTGTCACCTTTTAATTTTGCAAATGTCACAAAATGATTGCCATTAACACCCATTTGAGTGATGATTATGCTAATGTCATGATTAATTGGACATTTACAAATATTCCGTGACGCAATTTTCTTATAATTAGTGACATAACAAATATGCCACTTATTCGTGTGACGTTCATGTTTGTGTCATGAACAACTGATCATTTACCTCATATTGGCTGAAGATGTCGGTTATCTAGTGACATTATGTTTAAATAATGGGTGACAAACCATATGTCACCTGTACGCATGACGGTCTTTCTTTCTATCATGAATAGATGAAAATTTCTCTCATCTTGCGTAACAAACGGTGACATCCAGTGACGTTATTTTGTTAATAAATGGTGACGAACCCTACGTCACCTACTCGTGCGACGATATGATTTTCGCCATTCATAGTTGAATATTTTCATAATATTTTATGATGATTCATGATATTGTGTGACACTCTATAATTTATTGTATAACAAAAATAAATGTCACCCAAACATAAGTATAATGCGACATTCACGTATGGTGTCACGTATAATTTAGCATTTGGTGATGACAATATGCATATCGTCATAATATATCTTTAGCTACGGTGCAAAGATGACGATTGTTGTGACGCCATGGTGGATGTCATTAAATATGATATGTGACGAGAATTTCATATTGTGTGACACCAACGTGTGCGCCAATAATAATCAAATTTGTTGTAGTTACCACAGGTGAGTATATTTCATCATAGTCAATGCCAGGTCTTTGTGAAAATCCTTAACCCACAAGTCATGCTTTATATCTCAAAATTTCATCTTTCACATTTCATTTTCACACAAATACCCATTTGTATCTAACTGGCTTTACATTTTTAGGTGTACGGAGTACATGTCCAAAAAAACTATTCATTTTCCAAGTAAGTTTAATTCTGACTCAATTGCTTCTTTTCATTTTTGGCTAGTCATTTCTTTGTTTGCAGACTTTGGTTCATGATCCTCATTATTATTCGCATTTAGTGCTATATTATATTCAAAAATATTGTGAACATTGACTTCATTTTGGCTTCAATTTATTCCATTTAGAACATAATTTATTGAGATCTCTTTCCTTTCATAAATTTCAAGTACTTGAGTTTCTTCTAGAACTAAAATATTGTTTATAATTAGGGATTGTTCTAAAGGCTCTTCTAGAGCTATTGCATCCTCGATTTAACCATCTAGATTCTTAGCTCCTTTTTTTTTTTGATGATTTATATCTTTGGAACCGACAGGCCTACCACACTTCATGCATGCTTTAGATTCATTTGCAATATTAATTTGTCCTACAAGGACATCAATTTTTATTAGAGCATTAACAACTGAAATATGTGATTTATCACTTTCTTTGGGTCAGTAAATGCATTTTCCAATTAGTCTGGCTGTTGTTCATCTAAACTTTTTTTAAATGAATTATCTTTTGAACTTCTAGTTCACATTGTTTAGTACATGGATCAAGAAATAATAATTCATTCCAACTAATCTCTTTTACCAATTGTTTATTTTCTCCCCTTAATTTTTGGAAAACTGATTCATCAAAATGACAATCATCAAATTGAGCTTTCAATAAATCTCCTATTTATTATAAATGAAGACTCATACCCAACATAAATTCCTAACCCCCTTTGAGGGCCCATCTTAATGATTTATGGTGGAGCAATTGGAACATAAACCACACATCCAAAAATTCTTAAATGGAAAATATTAGGTTCCTGACCAAAAACCAATTGTAAATGGAAGTACTTATGATAACTTATTGGCTTGATGCGAAATAAAGTTGTTGCTTGCAAAATAGCATGTCCCCTACAAGAAATTGAAAGTTTTGTTCTCATAAGCAATGGAATTGCAATTAATTGCAAACGCTTGTTAAGAGATTCTACAAGACCATTTTGTGTATGAACATATGATACAGGATGTTCAACATCAATTCTAATTTGAGGAATAAAGTCACCAACATTATCAAAGCATATTTTCTTAATTGAATAATTAGAAAATCGTGCTCGTATTTGAATTAATTGAGCAAGCAATCTAGCAAATGCTTGATTGCATTTTAATAATAAACATACATGGGACCATGTAGTTGATGCATCAATTAAAACCATAAAATATCTAAATGATCCTCATTGTGGGTCTACTGGCCCACAAATATCACCTTATATACATTCCAGAAATACAAGAGACGCATTTCTAATTTCAGCTGGTGATGGTCGAATAATCAACTTTCCTTGAGAACAAGCAGCACATGTAAAATCTTTAGATTAAATAATCTTCTGGTTCTTTAACATATATCCATATTTTTTGCATCATAATTGATCCGGGATGGCTCAACTAGTCATACCAAATAATAAATATATTTGTAAGCTCGTGATTTATGATAGCATATGTTTCAGTTATACAAATATATGTGTAGTACAAACCAGAGGAAAATACATGTACTTTTTCCAATATGCATTCTTTACCCAAGATTAAACTTGTAATATAAAGATATTCAATATTTCTCTCATTTGTTGCCTTAATATGATATCCATTTTGGCGGATATCCTTGAAAATTAGCAAGTTTCTCTGAGACTTGGTAAAATATAATGCATAATTGATATAAAATTTTGTTCCTCTAGGTAATTACTAATTAGCTCTTCTGGAGCCTTTCATTAACTTTGTACTACCTGATATAATACTGACTTGGCTTCTTGCATTACTAAATAAGAGAAGTATTTTTAATTTTTAAGGATGATGTAAGTTGTTCTACTATCAACAAGACACATATCTTCATCATTGATGTTATTGTTAACCAAATTGATACTCATTTTCCATAACCAATTAAATGATTAATCTTCTCTTCAGTATCAATCAAGAAGTTAGAAATATCCAAATGAGTATCAACAATATGATTAAGATCATCTCAATAAGAGCATTTTGTGTAGATCTTTTTCTCTTTGTTTTAAGTGATTCTTGTTAAAGATCAACAAGATGTTTTGGCGTACGACAGGTATGTGATCACTAACCTTTGCCACTATAAAGATAGCATGGATTATCCACATATTTACTAGTTTGCCCACTTTTTCCTATTTATTTTTTTTCTTCCTTATTTTTCCACTTCAAGTGGGAAGATGAATTTTTTGCATGGCCACTACGATAATAAACTCAATTATTTCCACGTCCATAACCATGACCACAAGTTTGCCTGTAATTATAATTATTACATGTCGTCACATTCACTTCAGGGAATGGAGTCAAACTGGTAGGACGAGACCCATGATTCTTTATTAGTGGCTCATTATTTTGTTTATCAACGAGAAGTCAAGAAACCAATTCAGAGTATTTCATGACATCCTTTTTCACGATATTGCTGCTGCAGTAGCACATTTCATGCATGAAAAATGAAGAATGTTTTATCTAACATATCTTTTTTTTAGATTATTCCAAAGAATAAGTGAGTCTTTTACCATAAGGTATTCAGTTTCCAATCCTTCAGGGAGGTGGTGGCGTAGGAAGATCATGGCTTTGGAATTATCTTTGTTGGATGATTTATTCCTTTCTTTGATTATGTCTTTAGGACTATTTACATCCAAATGAATTTCAACATCTAGCACCCATGATAAATACTTCTTCCCTGTATTGTCAAGAGCCACAAATTCAAGTTTCACAAGATTTGACATATGGATATTATCACAGATATAAGATGAGTCCAATAATATCAATTATCATGGAAATTGAATTCTTGTAAAAGCAAATATGAATATAAAAAGCATGCATAGTCTATTATTTGTTATTAGGATATCTATGATAACTAAGATCAAAACTATTTACCTCGAAGCTTGAAACGTAGAGCTTTTGTGCCTATAACGTGTTATAAAATTAAGAAATCAAACAAAAGAAAGTAAATAAAAAACCATACCAAAGTGGAGAGAAGAGAAGTAGCCAATTTCTTATTCATTTCCTTCATTTATCACATATATCTAATCTGTATCTTATACAATATTACAAAATCTCTATCTAAGGGCTGAGAGGAATATGAAAAACCATATCTATTAAACTTCCTCATAAATATGGGAAGATGAATAGACATGAGGAGACGAAAAGTCATAGGAGTTTTAAGAGTTTATAAGATGAAGAGGCTTGGGAGTTTAGGGAGATGAAGAGGTATACATTAATAGACATCCACTTTAATTAATGTTTCATAACAAATACTTTATTAATATAGGATGTCTTTATTACCATGCAAAGCATGGTCCAAGATGCGCCAACATCAACATTATTATGGCTATTTAAAATAATTTAACATAAAAGTACACTTGTGAATTAACAGTAATATTATTTTAATAAATAGCAATCAAAAGCTTTCTGAATCTATCTATCTATAAATATAATCAAGGCATTCATAACTTCGCAAAGAACTAAAAATCAATATTAAGGCAAGTATGAATTTTTCTTATTTAGTTTGAAATTTTGTATTAATGCTTGTCCTTATCAAGTTTTTAAGTCTAATTTCTTTGAAAAACTATTTCATTATATATCCTTATAAAAAAACTCATAATTTGATTTGTGGTCCTTGTTGTACAAACATTAGTGAGGTGAATTGAATATTACATTTTACTTTTTCTCAAAAAACAATTATAAAAATTTATAAGGTTATATATAAAAAAAAATTTACAAATGAACTAACATTTAAGCATTGTATACTGATAAAGGTTAATTAATATGGGTTACGTATCTTTAATATAGGTTACAAAAGGCCATAGCTATTTCAATAATTTAACATAAATTTGCACCAATAATTAATATTTACTATTTTATGGTCAACTTGGGAAACGTGTGACCATGGTTTAGAGTTTTTTTTTTAATTTTTTTTATAAGCTTATTAAGGCATATTTCGTTGTTTGTGCCAAGAAAAACATTGTTTTTTCTCAGCTCACAAAAGAACATTAGAGATTAAAGTGATGAAGGGATTTAAACCTAACCATATTTATGATATCATATTCAGCACCACTTAATATTTAAAAAAAAACTATACAAATGTATTCTTTCATCTACCTATATATTAAGATTACCTCTTATGCTGTTATGATCAAGTACTAGTGCTGATGACCTACCACTAGCCAAGCAACCTCAAGACAGGAAGAAACCCTCTTAATGGCAAGATAAACGAAGGATCGGCTAGATCATCTTTACGAGCAATTGGAACGGCTTGAAGGTGTTGTTGGGCGATTGGAGTCCTTGATCAATTCATTTCTGGATGATGAAAAATGCAAAGACTGTACTAATTGTGGTGCCGAGCCTGGCCCCGTCCATGAGGTGGTAGACTCACGATCCTCAAGGGCGCCGGAGGCGCAAAGGTTCAGAGACATGCCAAGAAAAAGGAAGACGATGAGAGCCAAAGTGTGGAGGACTGAGATGTAGAGGTGTCTTTGCCGCGACCCTGATGGTGGACGGTCTCACGGTGTGAAGGACACGAGGATGGAGTCTATCCAGAAGGTAGCAAGGTCCAATTCCCCGGATTGCTACCGTTACACCGGTCCTTACTAATAAAAATAAATTATGTTGTAATTTATTCATGTATGAATAAATTCTAACTAAATATATAAATTTTATTTTTCAAACTTACTATATATGTTCTAAACAATATAAACAATCAACAAATGAAATATTTATTACATTTAAAAAAAATTAAATAGTTAAATTACAAAAAAAATACAAAAATTATGATTAAATAAAATAATATAAAATATAAATTGCGTATATATATAGATATATATTTATATATATATATATATATATATTATTCTTTACTCTCCACATCTTTTTAGTTGATATATTTATATATATATATATATATGATACCACCATGCAATTATTGTACAATAATTTAACAAGATACATTTATAAAATAAATTATACAACAAAATAATTAATTAAAGTTCATGGAATTAATACTTTCCATATGTATATGTAAATGTATATGTATATATTCCCCTTTTTTTTTACTAATTTTCGCCGAAATTATCAAATTTCTCCCTCATCATTATATTTCACATTAGCACTAATAACAACTATCTAATGACTAAAAAAACCGATTTTATAAATATTTAACAAAATATTTATTTATTTATATATTGCAAATTTTACAAATCTAAACCAAATATACTCATCTTTTAAGAATACTCAGATATTTCTCTTCTTTTAAGAAGACCCAGCAAAAACATCACTAATATCTCTGACAAAAAATGCAAGAATATTATATAAAAAATGGCATTTCTCCAAGACACTCAGCTATTAACCACTAACTACCAGATTGGGGATGGCTATAGCGAATCAAGAATTTTTTTTTCAATTGATTAGTGCTTGATTTAATTAATTTAAAAAGAACATATTTAAATTTAAACATTTATTTTTAAAATAATAGAAAATATTTATTAATAAAGTTAATTATTATATATTTATTTTAGAAATTATAAAAGAAAATTAGTAGTCACCATGGAACAAACCACCTAATAGAACTACAGTTATTATGCCATACAACAATACATCATCATTCTCCTAGATTTAACGTGGTATATAATCCCTCCATTATTTTTAAATTTTAATTCATCTAAGATCCCATTTTGGTGCCGAGCCTGGCCCCGTCCATGAGGTGGTAGACTCACGATCGTCAAGGGCGCAAGAGGCGCAAAGGTTCAGAGACATGCCAAGAAAAAGGAAGACGATGAGAGCCAAAGTGTGGAGGACTGAGATGTAGAGGTGTCTTTGCCGCGACCCTGATGGTGGACGGTCTCACGGTGTGAAGGACACGAGGATGGAGTCTATCCAGAAGGTAGCAAGGTCCAATTCCCCGGATTGCTACCGTTACACCGGTCCTTACTAATAAAAATAAATTATGTTGTAATTTATTCATGTATGAATAAATTCTAACTAAATATATAAATTTTATTTTTCAAACTTACTATATATGTTCTAAACAATATAAACAATCAACAAATGAAATATTTATTACATTTAAAAAAAATTAAATAGTTAAATTACAAAAAAAATACAAAAATTATGATTAAATAAAATAATATAAAATATAAATTGCGTATATATATAGATATATATTTATATATATATATATATATATATTATTCTTTACTCTCCACATCTTTTTAGTTGATATATTTATATATATATATATATATGATACCACCATGCAATTATTGTACAATAATTTAACAAGATACATTTATAAAATAAATTATACAACAAAATAATTAATTAAAGTTCATGGAATTAATACTTTCCATATGTATATGTAAATGTATATGTATATATTCCCCTTTTTTTTTACTAATTTTCGCCGAAATTATCAAATTTCTCCCTCATCATTATATTTCACATTAGCACTAATAACAACTATCTAATGACTAAAAAAACCGATTTTATAAATATTTAACAAAATATTTATTTATTTATATATTGCAAATTTTACAAATCTAAACCAAATATACTCATCTTTTAAGAATACTCAGATATTTCTCTTCTTTTAAGAAGACCCAGCAAAAACATCACTAATATCTCCGACAAAAAATGCAAGAATATTATAAAAAAATGGCATTTCTCCAAGACACTCAGCTATTAACCACTAACTACCGATTGGGGATGGCTATAGCGAATCAAGAATTTTTTTTTCAATTGATTAGTGCTTGATTTAATTAATTTAAAAAGAACATATTTAAATTTAAACATTTATTTTTAAAATAATAGAAAATATTTATTAATAAAGTTAATTATTATATATTTATTTTAGAAATTATAAAAGAAAATTAGTAGTCACCATGGAACAAACCACCTAATAGAACTACAGTTATTATGCCATACAACAATACATCATCATTCTCCTAGATTTAACGTGGTATATAATCCCTCCATTATTTTTAAATTTTAATTCATCTAAGATCCCATTTTGGTGCCGAGCCTGGCCCCGTCCATGAGGTGGTAGACTCACGATCGTCAAGGGCGCAAGAGGCGCAAAGGTTCAGAGACATGCCAAGAAAAAGGAAGACGATGAGAGCCAAAGTGTGGAGGACTGAGATGTAGAGGTGTCTTTGCCGCGACCCTGATGGTGGACGGTCTCACGGTGTGAAGGACACGAGGATGGAGTCTATCCAGAAGGTAGCAAGGTCCAATTCCCCGGATTGCTACCGTTACACGGTCCTTACTAATAAAAAAATAAATTATGTTGTAATTTATTCATGTATGAATAAATTCTAACTAAATATATAAATTTTATTTTTCAAACTTACTATATATGTTCTAAACAATATAAACAATCAACAAATGAAATATTTATTACATTTAAAAAAAATTAAATAGTTAAATTACAAAATACAAAAAAATTATGATTAAATAAAATAATATAAAATATAAATTGCGTATATATATAGATATATATTTATATATATATATATATATATTATTCTTTACTCTCCACATCTTTTTAGTTGATATATTTATATATATATATATATATGATACCACCATGCAATTATTGTACAATAATTTAACAAGATACATTTATAAAATAAATTATACAACAAAATAATTAATTAAAGTTCATGGAATTAATACTTTCCATATGTATATGTAAATGTATATGTATATATTCCCCTTTTTTTTTACTAATTTTCGCCGAAATTATCAAATTTCTCCCTCATCATTATATTTCACATTAGCACTAATAACAACTATCTAATGACTAAAAAAACCGATTTTATAAATATTTAACAAAATATTTATTTATTTATATATTGCAAATTTTACAAATCTAAACCAAATATACTCATCTTTTAAGAATACTCGGATATTTCTCTTCTTTTAAGAAGCAAACGAAAAACATCACTAATATCTCCGACAAAAAAATGCAAGAATATTATATAAAAAAATGGCATTTCTCCAAGACACTCGACTATTAACCACTAACTACCGGATTGGGGATGGCTATAGCGAATCAAGAATTTTTTCAATTGATTAGTGCTTGATTTAATTAATTTAAAAAAAGAACATATTTAAATTTAAACATTTATTTTTTTAAAAATAATAGAAAAATATTTATTAATAAAGTTAATTATTATATATTTATTTTTAGAAATTATAAAAGAAAATTAGTAGTCACCATGGAACAAACCACCTAATAGAACTACAGTTATTATGCCATACAACAATACATCATCATTCTCCTAGATTTAACGTGGTATATAATCCCTCCATTATTTTTAAATTTTAATTCATCTAAGATCCCATTTTGCTCATCGTTTCTTATCATTATTGGTTAAGTATCAAACAAATTTTGGCAATCAAAATACATATCATTCTTGCAATTTTAAATGATCCTTCCTTTTTATTATGTTTATTTCTCCCATTTATATTATGTTATAGTTTTACATGTGTGTGCGTTTTGTTATATTATATTATTGACAAAATTTATAATATTTAATAACTACTACTGATGTAAAAACTTTGTACGTATGTTTAATTTAAAATAAAATTCATGTTAAATTTTATTATTTTTAGACTCTATTTATCTTTAATTTATTTAATTTATTAAAAAATAATTATTAATATATTTTTACAAAGATAACTATTTTTATATTTATATATTTATATATACCGGCAATGTAAGCATGAGTCGTCCTGCTAATATATATTTCTAATTAAAGCTCAGAAAACAGCCTACATTAACACACAGCCTAAGGTCTACGTGCAAACAAATTATTTCTAGCATATCTTTAAAAAAAATTAACTGGACTTGGGCCTTGGGTAAGCCCAATAAGAGTGAGACTCATTTCCCTTGAATTAAGAAATATCCCACATTTCTTTCCTATTTTCTTCGAAACGAGAACCATTCTATCAAAAACCATGCCGGCTTCGTCGTTCGTCAGTTCCGCTGGATAATCTCTTCCATTGCTGCTCGCTCTTTAATGGCGATCTGAGGGCTTCTCCATCCGTTCTTCCCCACCGCTTTCTCGGTTTCTTGGTTTTTCAGCTGTTGAAGGTGAATCTAATCTGCCCTATTTCCCTCTTTTCTGTTCCCTTTTATTCTTGTCCAGTGGGGGTTTTTAGAGCTGCAAGAAGACCAGGTCTGGATGAGTATTTTGTTGTTTTTGTATTATTTTTGAATTATTTTCTCTTGAATTAGCGTGTTGAAATTGGGTATCTGTGAACCGGTTTGCTGTCAAGTGTTTCTTTTTTTTTTTTTTGCCAGATTCGTTTCTTCTCCTTTATTTTTCCGTTTTCTTTTTGAAGATTTATTGTTTTTTCTGAGTGATTGATTGTTAATTGGCTCCACGGTTTAGTAATCAAAGAGATGGTCGCTGATCAGGTGCTCTATTTCCTCTAGATTTATGGTTTCAGATGTTAATTTTTATTTCTTTTTGTACTTTTGTTTTTAATATTTAAGGTTGTTATTGTTTGTTATTGCTGACTTTATAAAATGCTTGTTTATTGCAATGGGGTCAACTCTTTGAATGCAATAGTTATTGTTCATGCTTAAATTGCTCAAAATCCACTCTTGTGCTGTGGAGCATGATAAATGTGAAGTTGTTATTGCATTCTTGTGGTTTTGCTAATGTTTAATACTAGGTTTGTTGATGTTTGTGTGTTAAATGTGCATGCACTGAATGAAATTTTGTATTTTGCTTCTCATTGAGTTTGTACTTGTATATGCTCCAATTGGTGGTGGCATCACAAAGTACTTGCTACTTACTAGAAGTCTTTCAATAGCCAACTTCTCTAGCTTATTGAAAGAAAATCCACCATGGCTTAGTTGCATTCTCTACTTATTCTTTTTGTTTCAACACGTTCCTTCTCATCTGCACACCTGTCTCTTTATTCATCTCCTCTTTTACCAGTCTTTGCATATCCTCTCTTTTCACATTGATGTCATTTCTGTGGCATCATTCAGTGCATAAATACCTACAGTTAGTCTGTTATTTAGCAAAACTTGACCAACATACAATAGGCACACCTCCACAAATACTTTCCAAAGTTGGCTCAAGAAGTGCATAAATGAATGTCCTATCGCTTTCTCTAGTGAGTGGCACTTGCTAGCAAACCTCACAAACCAAATACAACTATCAATTGATGAACAACAGTTAAGAACCATGAGAAGTTCATAAAATTCTATAATGTGTCAAGTTTTGATTCTTTCTGTGTTTCCATGTTATTGCTTGACTTTATGGAAATGCCTGCATGCTTCACTAATTTAAAAGCCATGGTTATGCCATTGAACATGGTAAAGCTGAAGATGTCAATACATTTTTGTGATCTTGGTAATGTTTTTAATCCAAAGTTTCTTTAATTTTGTGCGTGTGACTATTTGAAGTTTGTATATCCTTTCATGTAGGCTTTAGTTAGAAAGTGTTCTAAGTGTACTCAATTTTCTTGCTTTTCAGCATGGTCATAGAATTTCATCCTAATGGTATATGTTGATAATTGGCAGATCATTTCATACAATGGCAACTGCTCCAAATGTTGAAGTTGAGGCTGCTAAGTTTCTACTTAAACTTATTCAAGAATCGCCAGATGAGCCTGCCAAACTAGCAACTAAACTATATGTGGTTTGTAGAGATTAATATATGATTTACAAGTAAGTATATTTTCTTTTCTTCCACTAATCCCTTTTTTTCCCTTTTTTTGTATAATCTGTTTCAGATCTGTCAACACATGAAATTAAGTGGAAAGGAACAGTCATTACCATATCAAGTAATATCAAGGTAGAATTTCTGCAAGCTTGATTACAATACTAATTTCTGCAGGCTTGTTGTAGTTGATGCAAAGGTTTGCTTGCTAATTAGAATTGGACTTGCCTTCATTCATGTACTTAATTAAACTCTGTTAAAAGGTTGAAGTGTAAGCGAGGACATTGATGCGATTGGTTAAGTTTGCAGCATAAGCCACATTCAGAAAAGTCAATGTATTTAAAGAGCGATGTCATATTTACATAATAGATTTACTGAATAGGTTTCCCGAATGACGTGATGCCAGCTTACCATCTACGTCAAATCGCGTTATAATTTAGGGTTTAGGAAGAGTTTTTGGTTTACTATTTACAATTAAGGGTTTAAATTTAAAATTTATATGACAAAGAGAAATTAAAAAAAAATGAAGAAGAGAAAGAAAGAATGACGTGGATGCTAACACAGCCAGGAAATCTATTCAGTAAATGTACGTTTAGTTTTAGGTCTACATTTGACTGTCAAATGTTATATGTTTACAGCTGCTAAGCATATCCTTACCTTAAACTTCAACAACTACTAAGATAGCTTCATATTTTGCTGAATGCTTTATTAGTTCATGTAGTATTTTCCCCAAGGGAACTAACTATTTTGATTTTTTGTTTTTCTTTTTTTAACTTTATTAGATCGTTGGAAACTGTTATAAAACGGCATAATCTTGATATCAATACTCTGAAGACCTCAAATGGTGGACTTTGATAAACATTTCGACTCTATCAGTTAGACAAGGAAGAAGTAGAATAGTTGCTGCTTTCAAAGTTATGTGGTGCCAATAGATTCCAGAGTTCTTTCAAGTAAGTAATGGCATTTTCGCAAAATTATATTTTCCAAATCAGTCGTTATTCATAAGACAACTTTAGGATGTGGTTTTGTACATTTCGAAGGCTATTATTCATTTGGGAAATGTACTTAGAAGTCTGATTTGCAAGAATGGCAACCCACATAAATTTGTCGTGAATCAAATTGTATGGATTTCAGTAAAACGATTTATTTACATTATAAATTAATTTTTAACTATATAAATAAAGGAAATTTTCAAAAAAAAAAAAAAACTTGTTTCTCATTTTTACAAAATAGAGATGGGTTTGTTTTTTCGTTTTTAAACTCCAGTTAGCAAAAAAAAAAGAAAAAGAAAAACTATTAACAAGCTATCACAGAGTAAAATTGTTATTTCATTTAAAAGTCATCTCACATGTCAAAATTTATATATATAAATATATCAGTTTCTTACAAAATTTTAACAAACAAAAAAAATTAAATTTTTAAAAATCAAATAGAATTATGTTGAAAATTATATTTTTTTTTAATGCCGCATTGCATTTTAATAAATAAATTAACGATTTTGTTGTTGTGAGTTAACACTTTTAAAAGTTTATTAATGATTTTTTAATGGAGAAATCACATAATTAAAAAAAAAAAGAAAAAAAACAAGTGTTATACTATATAGCCTGAAGTTATTTCACGATCGTTTTTCCCCCCACCCACCGCCACTCTTCTCGTATCATCATTAGCCGCCTATCAACTGACGACCGCCGCCTGTCGCTAGCCCCGTCAACCACACCCCAACCGATAATCGCCGCACGTCAATCGACGCAGGTTTGATGCTATCGTTGCTTGTCGCCAGCCGCCATCAATAACACATCCAGCACTTCTTTCCAACCACCCGCCAAACAACGTCGGTCGATCGCCAACCAATGATCGTCGACCATCAACCACTGCTTATCACCATCCTTGTCTTCGCACCATCATCAAGCTAGTTGCTTCATCTTCAAGTCCCATGTTTGTCACTGGCTGCCTATCGCCCATCAAAAGATGTTGTAGCTCCAATAGCAGCATCACCAACTGCATTTACATCAAATAACTAAATATACTTTCTCATCTATTGCCATATTCATCCTAATCTCATTTAGACAAAAATTTCATTTTTAATGACAGGATCTCAATTCAATAGCTAACAATCACCAAATAACTAAAAAGGTTTCGCAATCACATGAAAATTTCAAAACAAAATCACTGATAAGTCTTTGACTACTGAATTAAGCATAAAAACATGATTTATAGGGTAAAAATGGGGTCTATTAAGAGGGATTCAGCTATAAATACGAGAGATCAATACTAGGGAATGGAAGAGGATGAGGATGGTGAGGGCAAGGAAGATGAGGGAGGAGGAACTAAAGGCAGTGTTGAAGAGGATGGGGCCATAGTTGGCGATGACGACGGAGTAGTAGGAGACGCCAACCAAGGCGAGGACAAGAAGGACCATGACAGAGCCGAGGGCCCGCAAGGCCGTGTAGAACCTGAAGACATTCCATGCCATTGCCGGAGCAGAAGTCGGCGGCCATCGGTTGACAGGTGGCTAATGACGATACCAGAAGGGTGATGGTGGGTGGGGAAAAAAATTAGGGCTGCCAGCTTTGAAATCAAAGAATTCATTTTTTTTTATATGCTGACTAGGAGAGAGAAATTCAGATGCCATATTAGTTGTGTGATGAATTAGTGATATAACTTCGTGCTATATAGTATTACTGAAAAAACAAACTTCTAACTCTATTTTGCAATACTGGGAAATCACTCTTATAAATAATTACAATAGATTGTGGGGATAGAATAGATATGTGAAAAATGAAATTATTTGTATATGCTCCTGAACGGCTGTGTGTATACCTCATATATATCTTTGTTCAAACTCAAGCTTTTTTTCCCCTTGTGAAAATGACATTATTGTCCTTATTTTCATCATTTAATTTGTCTTTGTTGAGGATGAGGATGGAGGGGAAAGAATCACACATTTCTTTCCCTACAGAGTCTTGAAAAAAAAAATTGAAGATTCTCTTTTCTATGGACTTATCTGTTTTCCTGGAATCTCAAAACTAGTTTGTTTTTTTATTGAATTTATTTTTGAACTAAACTGGCGCGCAAGTCATTATGGTTTTTTATTAGCATATAGATCCCTAGATTATAGGTCTATTATGAGAGATCCATGCAGCATCTTTTTAATTTTTTCAAGAGCTATAAATACCAGGTGTAACTCTTAAATTTTTGCAAAGGAACTTTCCCAAATCTATTGACATTAAAAGTTGTTTTTTTTTGTCATTTTGGTGCATCTTTCTCTATCATCCCCTTCCCGTTAAGCAAGTATTTTTTTTTAAAAAAAAAATTCTTTATTTATTCGTAATTTGGTTGAGAATGCGGATTCAGTGTACAAGATTAAAAAGAAGAATAATGAGAGGCAAATTAAGAGGAAAGGCTCTTTCCATGACTCATTACATGTAATTAACAACCAATTTGTTCTCAAAGGGAAAAAAATCCTAAAAAATAAGGTGTAGGAATCTAAATAATTGAAGAAAAAAAAAATCTAAGCAATAAGCGGTAAGAATCTTATAGGTTCGGTCGAAAAAGAAAAAAAAAAATCAACAATATGTTTGTAAAAATATAGTAGTTGGATTGAAGAGATGAGAAGAGTAAGTAGTTAACAGTTAGAATATAAATATTAAAGCATAGGAATTTAAGCGGTTGGTAAAAAAATCGAAGTAAGAAAGTGCATAACCTAAATAGTTGGATTAAAAAAATAAATAAGGGTAAGTGGTTGATAGTTAGAATGTAGTAAAGTTTCGAAATCTAAGTAGTTGAGTAAAAAATGTAGAATTTAAGGTTAGGTTTGAGGGAGAGAGAAGAGTAAGAAATTGGCAGTTAAAATGTAAGCATTAAGGATGAGAATAAAAATATAAACACTAAAGTCGCTGCTAAGGCTATAGGTTGAAGGTATGAGGAAAGTAAGCATTTTATATTTACACCAAAAACAACGAGGTAACACGAATTCAAGTTCCCCCAATTCTCTCCCCCATGGGGACGGGAGAAAATATTTCCCCGGTCCTTGTAGCTGGGTGGGGCCGGGGAATGATCTCCTGGCCCCGCGGGGTACCCGCCCCGAGATATATATAAGATAAAGGTTAAAATAAAAAAAAATTCATCTATGATTTTAATATAATATAAGGGTTAAAATATATATAGATATATATAATATAAGATAAGGGTTAAATTAAAAAAAAATGGGGAAGTACCCAAAAATCCCTCCACAGTTTGTATAATCCCAATAACTATTGGATTTCTTTATTGGTCCATCTTTTTTGTTTTATTTATTTTTTAGTCCATTTGTACTTAAAGGAGGCAATGGAGACGTTATGTGGGATAAAAAATTACAACAATGCCCTTAATTTCAGACACATGAAACTGCGGCTTTTCCTATCCTGGCAACAGGTTGAAATGATGAAAATAATATGTTATTTATTTATTTATTTATTTATTTATTTATTATTATTATTATTATTATCATCTTAATCTTAAAAAAAATTAAATGCCATAAATTTTTAAAAAATAAATTTTAAATTTTATATCTTTAAAATAAAAAAAAAAACAAAAAACCAAACTCTCAAATTCAATTTTTAACAAGATAATTTTAAATAATATTTAATTATTATTTTATAAGTAATTAATGGAATGGTTTAGGTTTAGGGTTTAGGGTTTTTAAGTTGGTTAATAAAAAGTATTTTATTTTGTAAGAATATCAATCACTATTAATGATCTATCCCAATTTCTTTGCTTCTTTCTTATCATGCTATCTTGTTTTTTTTTTTAATTTTTTTTAATGAAATTATGATTTATTCAACTTCATAAAAAAAAATCTAAAATATATATTAAGTTTTTCTACAATTTGAAGAATTATTAAATTTATAATTTAGATTTTATTTTTTTATAATTTTGAAAAATTGGTCTATGCAAATATATATATATATATATATATAACGAGAGTTCAAAGGCCTTTTCTTTGTAACTGAATTCGACTTTGATTGATATTATATGTGCTCGATGGATAGTCTGACCTCACATCATAGCTTTCGTAGTTATTTCCCTTTCTTTTCCGTAGGAGAGATTTATTTTATCCCGTCGTCTGCTTTTTTGGAGTCATTATTCCACCCCGTCTATGGATAGGAAAGCACTAGTTCAGGGTAAGCGGCTTAGAAAGTCTGTCTTTCTTCTCTTGGACCTGGACCTTGGCTTATATCTTTGGCTTATAAAGGCTTTACGAGCCCCATATAAAGCGAGTTTCACTAGCACTTGAGCTAGTAGCTGCATTTATATATGTGTGTGTGTGTGTGTGTGTGTGTGTGTGTGTGTGTGTGTGTGTTTTTACTAACTATATAAATTAGGTTCTTCTTAATTTTAATGGTGTGTTATACATGATGGAGGCGACAGCTGTAGTCCTAAACGTCAAACCTGAGATAAATCAGTATCCATATTATTAGTTGACATTTTTTTGTTGTTTGTAAGTGACTAATATTGCTATTTGTAATTACAAAATTGGTCGTAAATTTGAAATGTACTCAGCATGTGATACACATCAAATGAAATGTGTAACAGGAAAAATATGGACAATATACAGGAAACATAAATAATACACACCAAAAGAAGGTAATACACAATAAACAGAAATAACACACACCAAATGGAAATAATACACATAAACAAAACTATTACACACTCAATAGAAATATTACACAAGAAATGAAATTACTACATAGAAAACAGAAACAATACATAAAAAAAGGAATTAATACACAGATACCCAATCAACTACACAACAACATCAAAACATACACAATTCGTGCCAAAAATAAAAACAAATAACATCCGCTCACATTATGGATAGCCCACTTAGTCCACTATGACTGCATTACATGATCTACGGTTATTCTCTTCTTTCTTGGATGCACAGGGCGTTTCTTTGACATTGGCAGCCGAATTCGAAGCTCACCTTGTTGTCAGTGAAGTTTTTACGTAACAATGCACATTCATGTCTGTTTGCATGATTGCAGTACATGCATGCTTGATTGGTAGGCCATGTACTTCTCATCTTCTGCAAGAGCAACCCCGAAACTAGAGGTTGACTGCACTGGTGTGGTTGTCAATGACTTTGTACTTCTCTTTAGCAAATTATCCCATCCTCAGAAAATGACTATCCTCAACAATTTGTTCAACATTCTTAAGTATCTCAGGGCAGAGGTGTGTATCCCTCCTGTTTGATTGTTCGCGCTTATTGGCAAGCATATTCATAAGTTTAAACTTGCGGATGAACATAATACACGCCAAATTTATTACACAGTAATGAATATCATACACAAGAACAAAATATATTACATAGGAACTTAAAAAAGCACATGCAAAACATATATGAATACACAATAATGAATGACACTACACGGAAAATATTTGTAGGTGTATATGGAGAATAACCTTATGGAGCATGAAGTCACCATTGGTATTTCAAAGCTGAGGACTCCGTACGTGGCAATAAACAGAAATCACATAAAATAAACAAAAACGTTAATTAATATACAGTACAACTAATAATACACAGGAAATATATTTAATACGCAGGGAATGATTGTAATACACTGGAAAGATGTCTAATATACAGGAACACATAAATGAAAAGTAACCAGTAATTGTATTCATTGTTGTTTTACGATGAGAACAAGAAGCTTGAGTTTCAATCCCTAGACCAACTCACATCCTCAATGGTGATGTCCATGACAAATTTGTTGAAAGTATGGTATATATGGCACATGCATTGAAAGCCCGCGTCAGACTTAATTGAGCAAAGCGTTTTGCAAGAGTTAGGCGTTATAAACTTTACTCTCACTTGAGAAACATCCAGAGCCTAACACGCGCATATCTCACCCATGACTGTCTCCTATGAGCTTAAAACCGTGAATTGAAGCACATGTCCTTCTCCTTTGTATCCTGCAACAACATAGAAAGTTTTCATTGTTGATGACACCTACATGAATTTTTAAATTGTTTGTAAGATAGCATAACCACTACAAGAAAAACAGGAATTTGGCACGGTTTTGATTCCGTGCCAAATTTGTCACGGAAATTGGCACGAAGTCAAAGGTAGTGGCAAAGTTATCACGGTATTTGGCATGATTACCAAATCGTGACAATTTTGTCACGGTATTTAGCACCATTTATGGTTTCTTCTAAAATTTAAACAAAAACCCGTGCCAAAATTGGGCCAAAACAAGTGACAAACACATCATCCCTTTATTTGTCACGGTTTTTGGCACGGTTGGGCTTGGCCGTGCCAAAAACCGTGACAATAGAGTACATGACATTTGGCACAGTTTTTGGTATGGTTTAGACTTGGACGTGCCAAAAACTGTGACAAGCACACCCTCCCTTTCTTTGTCATGGTTTTTGGCACGGCCAAGGCAAAACCATCCCAAAAATTGTGACAATGGAGTACAAGGCATTTGGCACAATTTTTGGCACGGTTTAGGCTTGGTCGTGCCAAAAAATTGTGACAAAGAAAGGGATGGTGTGTTTGTCACGGTTTTTGGCATGTCCAAGGCAAAACCGTGCCAAAAACCATGACAATGGAGTACATGACATTTGGCACAGTTTTTAGCACGGTTTAGGCTTAGACGTGCCAAAAACTATGACAAACACACTATCCCTTTCTTTGTGACGGTTTTTGGCACGGCCAAATCAAAACTGTGCCAAAAACCGTGACAATGGAGTACATGGCATTTGGCACAGTTTCTGACACAGTTTAGACTTGGACATGTCAAAAACCGTGCAAACACACCATCCCTTTCTTTGTCACAGTTTTTGGCAGGACCAAGGCATAATTGTGTCAAATACCGTGACAATGGAGTACATGGCCTTTGGCACAATTTTTGGCACGTTTTAGACTTGGACGTGCCAAAAACTATGACAAATACACCATCCCTTTCTTTGTCACGGTTTTTGGCACGGCGAAGGAAAAACTGTGCCAAAAACCGTGACAATAGAGTACATGGCATTTGGCACAGTTTTTGGCACTATTTAGGCTTGGTCGTGCCAAAAACCGTGACAAATACACCATCCCTTTCTTTGTCACGGTTTTTGGCATGGCCAAATCAAAACCGTGCCAAAAACCGTGACAATGGAGTATATGGCATTTTGCACGGCATTTGGCACGGTTTAGACTTGGACATGCCAAAAACAGTGACAAATACTATCATCCCTTTCTTTGTCATGGTTTTTGGCACGCCCAAGTTAAAATCGGGACAAAAACCGTAACAATTAAGTACATGGCATTTGGCATGGTTTTTGGCACGGTTTAGGTTTAGGCGTGCCAAAAACCGTGACAAATAAAGGATTTGTCATGGTTTTTGCCACTGCCAACTCAAAAACGCTTCAAAAACTTGATTTTGCTCTATATTTATAATAATTAAACAATAATTGCACTCTAATAATTATGCACCCACAATAAAAAAAATTAATTTTATAAATTTTCATGCATAATTTAATTACGCATACACATGATATTATATATTTATAATACTTATACTCTATTTATAATAATTACATAATAATTATACTCTTTTTATATTAATTACATACCCACAATAAGAAAACTTATTTTTTTTCTTGCATAATATTTTCTTAGAAACTCTCTACTATGCTTTACAAAAATATATGAGAATTTTCTTGCATAATTTAATTAAGCTTATACATGATATTCTATATTTATAATACTTATACTCTATTTATAATAATTTTTTATATTATAATTTAAAATTTTCAAAACACCCACCTTGCTTCTTCATCATCAACCTTTTGTCTTGCTTTTAGGCCTTCTAGTTAGGACAGAGGCCTAATGCTTTGATCTACGTGTTTGGTGTGACAATACTAAATCTCGAGTTACGTGCATTTCAGAAGTTAAAGATGTGTTCCCACACTGTTTATATCATGGAAGCTCAGTACTACGAAGTGACCTGACAAATGCTCTACCTACCTACTCACAGAAGGGAGCTATGGACTTCATGACCTTCACTATTGGGACTCGCCTTTAAATTGAGCCATAGCCAAAGATGTGTTCTACCATCACTAACCACTTGGAGAGCCATGGCATTCAGACGGCAACGAGGGTCAGCTTCACCAATGTCTAGTATACAAAGAGTGGATAGGTACTTGTTGGAGGAGCAGAGGAGGGAGAAAGAAGAAGAAGCTCGAGCTACCGCCGCTGTTGTTGCCGTCATTGCTACTGATAAACAAAGTTTAGCTCAGGAAGAATCACAAGGAACCTTAAGCCTCGCACTGATGGATCAACCCAATCTAGAACTTGTCGGACAGGAGAGAGCTCAAACACATGTCTTAGTGCCACAGACTCACTTGGTGGTAAGCATGAACACTAAAGACTTCAGCACAATTATAGCATCAAAGCTGCGAGACATCTACATGGAAAGGTATAATATTGAACCAGGACACATGCAGTAACTACGCAGGCGATATGGAGTACATGGGGACATGGTGACGACTTATGACGAAGCTCAAGCAGTTCATCAACATTGTGCAGGTGTTGAGCAAAGGAACCGTGCAGGGCGATTCCATAGGCGTTAGATGGAGTAAAGTTGTGAGGTGTGTGAGCAACTATCCTGCTATCATGATTAGTTTTGTTGTAATAGAGTGGTGTGTTTTCCTTGTGAGGTGTGTGAGCCATTATCCTATTATCTTATCTTAATTTATCTTAATTCTAAAGCTGATATTAGAATAGAGTTGTGTGTTTATAAAACAATAATTGTAGTTATTAACAATTTTGTTTATTATAATATATTTATAAAAAATTTTAAATTAAAACTAAAAATAAAAAAAAAATTCATTTTCTTACAAATAATCATAAAATCAAATAAATAAATATGATCCATCAGCCACATAAAATTTGGATGTTTCAGCCTTATCATCAAAATTAAGAAAAAAGATGGAAAAAATAAGTGTGAAATGATTTCATATTTTTGTTATGAGATGCAACAGGGTATTTTAGGGATGTACACGGATTTGGAATAGGCTCAACAAATATGGGGTTGAGACAGGGAACATCCAATTCAATCAAATTATATTTTAATTTTGGCAATGACCTCAAGTTTGTTTGGTCCATTTTGTTCTCTTGATTTAATACACATACACATATAAATAGATCTTTAATTCTTAATTATTTTTATATGTTCTATTTTATTATTATTATTATTATTATCATCATCATTATTAATAACATCCAGTAATCTCATTCGGCTAAGAAACATGTCAAAATTTTCATTTTCATAACTAAACATAATAATCTCTAATTTCCTTGCTAATTTTCTTAACAACGTCTTCATTTCCCGATTTTTGTTAATCTTGAAATATTAAAATATAGATATGTGTTAGTTTAAAAATAAATAAATAATAAACCGGATAGCTGGAATCTTCGAAGATATGTTTTTGTATAATTGATTGATGGGTTGGCATCAAGATCTGACAGTCCACAACCAACATCAGAGTAATCAAAGAGCCCTCCATTAAACAAAAACCCATCCTCTCCTCCATCCTCACCCCAAACCCTAACCCCCAGATTTGATCCCCATACCCACCGCCCTCTGCCTCCAAGACGCCGCAAACCACCTCCACATCCTCACCATCCTCCTCCGATGACACCGGTTCCGGCGACAGCCCCAACTCACCATTTGCAAACTCTTCATCACCCTTGGCGTCCTCGACTATGTCGCCCGAAACTCCTCGTCTACAAGGGCATCTTCCGTGAATTCGTAAGGCTTTCTTCTAGACCGGTTCCGGCTGGGAGAACCTAGAGTTTAACTTCCGCTGGACCCATCGGAACCTTGCCATTGTCGGCATGTTCGGCATCGCCATTCCCATCCTCGTCTACAAGGGCATTGTACGTGAATTCGTAAGGCTTTTCTCCTTTTCCCCTTGATGTCGACCTATTGATGTGAAATCCCTAATTGATTTGTTCTATGATCTGGTTTTGATTCCAGCATATGCAAGACAAGGACGCCGAAAGACCCTACAGGAAATTCCTGTGAAAATTCCAATTAAGGATCTCGATAATTAATAATGGAGAGGATTGGCTTCCAATGGTTTGTGGTATCTCTGGATGGTAAGCAGATCACTAGTTTTGAGGAGTTGAACCTTGTTTGATTTCATGCTGTGAATCGTATCATTGACTCTATTGAGATGTTGGCACTGTTAAATGCTTGGCTTGTTGCTTTATATATATTTCAGACGAAATAGATTTATGTTTTTGTTTCTGGTTCCTAATTTTGTGTGTTGTCCGTTTGTCGAGAGCTTACAATTGCTTTTGGTGACTTTGGTGAATGCAAGTGATAAGTAGTGCGACTAGAAAGGATTAATGCAAATGGTTATTCATATTTGGTCTAATATGTCATGTTTTTGGAAGGCTATTGATGTTTTTGAAGTGTCCAATTATATTGGCTTTTAAATTATACTGGTTTTGCTGTCGATATTCGTGGTTATATGGGCCTTTTATTTCTTCTAAATATCTTGATTATTACATTAATCATATTTGGAAGTTATACCGGGATCTTTGGCAATGTATGACACGACCTGCTTATTATCTGGTAGTGGTGGTTTTCAGGGAACATATTTTGTGAACCTAGTATTAGTAATTTTAATTGGAAATACTTTCTAGTCAGCTGTATTGCACATCTTACATGTCATTTCTAGTTGGCTTTATTGAATTTCTTGTGTGGGAGTGTTTAGTGGATATGCTCATTTGTGGCATATTGGAGAACTATTGTTTTGCCTTATCCTTGACTAGAACAACTTGCTCTTTAAATTCGTATGATTGATATAAAAAATGGCAACACTCCATCTTTGACATCATTGTTTAGGTGAACATCCTCCAATTTCTTTTGCTATTCTTATTGATAGTTTCCTCAATTAATTGTCCTTTTCTACAGGGAGGACTTTTCCCATCATGTAACTTTTTAACAAGTTCCCTACTCCACTTTGAGTCTGATTTTTCAATGTTTGCAGAATTATGATTCTCCATTGTTGGTCTTGATGTTAGCATGATATCTCATGAATGCAGCTTGATATGTGTTTGTGTATGTGTGTGTTTTTTATATTTAGACTTTTTTTGGTTGAAAAAATATTGTTTTCAATTCCATTGCCTTCATTTAGTAACTATTTTAGAGTTGGTTTGCTTTATAGTTGTATAGTTTTTGTATAGGTGTCTGTTGTTTGTGGGATTTTAATTTTTTTGGTGTGAATATATTGGTGTTAATTAATTGAAAAGACTACATTTTTAACCTAGTACTTCCGAAGCAGAGCATTATAACATATTGTACATGTCTGCAGGAGTTAAGAAGGATGTTATGAAAGATCTACCACCAAAGAAGGAACTGATATTAAGTGTTGAATTAAGTCTACAAGGCCATACTTACTCATAATTACTAGGTTTTAGCTGGTCGTGGAGGCGCACAAGTGGTCATGGTACTTGTCATGTTTCCTATGTCCTATTTTATTTGTATTGATGACTGATGTGTTGTTCTCAATTTAGATCTCTCTTTTCAATGTTGTTATGGATCTTCGTAAGCTTTGTTATCACTCGTACCTGAAGTAGAGCCAGCAAATGCCAATGAAGGGTTAAGGTAAATGAAGTTGCTTTATTTTGTGTCCTAATTCTTATATTTAAGGTACCTAGTACATCTCTGTTTTGTTTAGCTAGGGAGTTCAGAGCAGAACTTTTAGAAACATATAAATTTGTATGCAGTTTTGTTGATATCTTTTTATTTTGTTAAACTTCATTGAATGAGTTTAATCAAGGTTGTTTCACTTTCTTCTTTTTGATTTTGTTCTTGCATGGCTTAGTCTGCTATCCATTTTTCTTATCCATCCTTTTCATATTAGTGCTATTTTTATTCTTCGTATGTCATGTGTTTAACTATCTAAATTGTTCAGAAATTATTAGTCACATTATGTACTTGTGCACAGCTTCATTTGGTTTCATTTCTTTACTTATCTCTCTGAGTCATGCCTTTATCTCATAATTTTTGCTATATATTTTTGGCATCGGCCATGGATGATTAAGAAGATATGACTTCTGATGAGAGGTTTTTGAATTTTTAAATTAAAAAAAAATGAAAACCGCCTAGGCTTTGGGGACTTAGTTATGGAGACGGGGTTGAGTATTAAGTTATTGGAATGAGATGGAGGGAGAAATGATGGGTTTATCTTTGTTTTGTCCTTGACATAATTTTAATTAAACTTTGTGCCATTTTTAAGGCCGAAGAAAGTTGAAGTACATGCTTTGGTTACATTGTTGGCCATTTCATTTACCCGGATATAGTTTTGGCTAGTTTTTTTTTTTTGGGTATCCATCAGAGTGCAAAATTCAATTCAGGACCCTTCAGTGTTTTTTTTTCCTTTTTTTAGCATGAAGTTCAGATAAGTGGCAATTTTATGTTATTAAATGGCAATTTATGTGGCAACATTTCTGTTCCTCTATAGCATATGATTTTTGCAAACTTACTGTTCTTAAATGTTCTTCATGGTTGCCTTCGATAGGCCTTGGTTTCAGAGTGTGGCACTGAAGCTTTTAGGTGAATATGACTTGATGATGAGATTAGTAGCCTGTGATTTTAATCATAGGTTTTATGAAAAAGATAATCTTGCAAAGTTATTTTTAAACTGCTATGCCCTTTTAGATAGAATAGTAGGCAAATTAAAAATTAAATTTGATTTTATGGAAAAGATTGTTTGAGGAGTTGAGCAGTTAACTGTGTATAAATTATGATGGGGTTGTGCACTTTTACTTATCATTCTTTAAGGAAAAAATACAATTGACATGGCAACGAGTATTCTCTTGCCAGTTACTAGATGATGAATGCTCATATATGGTTGGAAGATGACTTAATAGCTTTAGCTTTGAGCCAGTCTATAATTTCAAGCTACCGATATGAACCTGAAAAACTGTGTATAGTGAGTCAAGCATTTAATATCTATTATTTGATTATGATTTATAACATTTTCAGTTTGTATGTACAATTGATGAGAGTGACCCAAAGTTAGGTAGTCATTGGTGCACTTGTTAGGAAGTTTAATCATATATTTGGCACAACATCCTCCAATAAAGGTTTCTTTTCTTGCGTATATGGAGTGAACCAGAAGCTTTGTACAGTTGAAAGATCCGACACTTGTTGATAATTACCTGCTTGATTCCCTTTTATTCTAAATTGTTCACCCATGAACTTCCTCTTTGTTTGATACTCTGGATCTTTATCATCTTGTCCCAAGATTCTTTTGTCTCATTTTACCTTGGAATTTCCGGTTTAATATGTTGTCTTTGTAAACTAACTTGCTGACTTTATTCTTCTATGAAATTGTACATAAATTGCAATGTGTCGTGCAGCATTGTACTGATGCTCTGGATATTCTTTATCTTATGAAATTTACACGATATGCAGTGACATCGAAGAATCAGCTAAGCACTCTCCAATTTTGAAGAGAGCTCGTGTTTCTCTTAAGATGAAGTATAGGGTTCATGATGATGTATAGGGTTATGTTAGATTGGATCTTATTGTTGTAATAATGCTATGATTGTAATAACATTTTGCATATTTTACAAATATTGTAATTTACATTTTGATGAAATTAAATGTAGGTTCTAATATTAAATAATCTTATTTGTAATTTATTTTATTTTTTCAAATAGAATTGTGCCAAATTTTGTGACAAAAAAATCATGTCAATATCATCAGTAAATTCAAAACTGTGAAAAAAACATGACAAAAAGTGTGTCAACAATCATGTTAAATTTAAAACCGTGATAAAAATGGTGCCAAAAATTATCTTTGTGACAAATTAACTGTGCCAAAAACCGTGACAAACTCGACTGTCCCAAAAACCGTGACAAACTCAACCGTGCCAAACACTGTGACAAACTCAATCGTCCCAAAAACCCTGGCAAAATAACAGTCTCAAAAACCGTGGCAAAATAACCATTCCAAAAAAGGTGACAAAATAACCGTCCCAAAAACCATGCCTAAAACTGTGACAATTTTGTCACGGATTTACTATTGCGTGACAAATTACATTTGTCACGCATGTTATAGGCACGGTTACTATTCTGTGCCAAAATCAGTTTGTCACGGTTTTTTGGCTCATTTCAGTGCCAAAATTACCGTGCCAAATTCCTGTTTTTCTTATAGTGAACTACGAAAGAATGAAGAAGAAGAAGAAAGAAAAGAACAAACTTACATGTTGAAAAAGAAGATGAAAAAGAAGAAGTTGAAGTATTGATATTCTCCACTAACAACCCAAACAAGATGAAAAAGAAGTTCAAGTGTTGATATTCTCCACGGACAACCCAAATGAGAAGAAAAAGAAGTTGAACTGTTGATATTCTCCATTGGCAACCCAAACAAGATGAAAAAGAAGTTAAATTGTTGATATTCTCCATCAGCAAGTCAAACAAATGAAAAAGAAGAAGTTCAAGAAGATTGAGAAGAAGAAGAGTGAAAAAAGTAAAAGTTCTGACAAAAAAGCTTTAAAAAAGACATGACCACACATCACATTTAATGTGACAAGACTTGGAGGGAAACTCCATCCATCTTTTGCTTTTTCATCTCACATGGGTATTTGTGACATTTCCCACTTACTTAACTGACGGAATTAACACCAGGGACTAAAAAGAATTTGACTAAAAAAGGCGGGACCTAATGGAATATGGAAAAGTCAGAAGGACTAAATGAAAAGTTTGAAACTTCACAAGGACTTATAAGTAATTTCCCTAAAAAAATTCATCTATGATTTTAATATAATATAAGGGTTAAAATAAAAATCAGAACCCTAATTTTCTCCACCGCCTCCTACCTCCATCGAGCTTCAGCTGCTCCACCAAAGTCTGGTCCTACCTCCATCAAGCTCCAGCTGCTCCATCGAAGTCTGGTCCTGCCTCCATTGAGCTCTAGCTACTCTACCGAAGTGGACGACCAATTTCCACTGCCTCCATCTTCCATTGAACCATTGATCTCCATCTTCTCCATCGGATCTCTCTCTCTCTCTCTCTCTCTCTCTCTCTCTCTCTCTCTCTCTCTCTCCTCCAAACGTTATCGATTTTAGGGCTAGATCGTAACATGTGTGTTTATTTATTTATTTATTTATTTTATTAAAAACGTTGCTAATTTTATGGCATGATCTCATGGTCTCCCTTTCAATGGGATTCTAATTTAATGACTCTGTTAATAGAGCTGGAAAG
The DNA here is from genome assembly GCF_009730915.1 of Dioscorea cayenensis subsp. rotundata. Lineage (NCBI taxonomy): Eukaryota > Viridiplantae > Streptophyta > Magnoliopsida > Dioscoreales > Dioscoreaceae > Dioscorea > Dioscorea cayenensis. The sequence goes on along the minus strand of NC_052488.1, from coordinate 15,807,130 downwards.
CTACAAAATAGTCATCACTCTTTTTTTTTTTGTCAACCATGATGATGATGATAAATAAGAGTGTGTTGATTTATTTATTTATTTATTTTATTCAATTTAATGGTTGAATTGAAATATAGAATTGGGTGATGGATTGGTTATGTTTTACAAGATCTACTACTACTACTTTTTCTTCTCATCCGTCTTTAACAAATTGAATAATTAAACATATATATTGAATCCTCCAACCAACCAACCAACCAAAATCAAAAAGATTAAATTGAACAATTAAATTGAATAAAAAATCAACCTCTCACAGTCCAAACTTTATTTCATTTTATTTTTTTTTCTCAGAGGTGTTTGATGGATTGAGAATGATGTGTCCAGAGATAAGCTTTGGCAAAATGGATTAAGAGTGATGTGTTCAGAGAAAAGACTAATAATAATAATAAGTCATGTAATTAATTAGCAGCATGAAAGAATGAGCCGGTTTATATTATGAGCCAGTTATTCTCAAAAAATGGTTGGTTTATATTATTCTTAATTCATTTGTTCTAATCTACATGATTCATGGTCTTCTTATAATATTGAGGGGTGATGTTCATGAAACATAAGCTTTTGTAACCTATGTCAAGTAGTGATGTTTTTATTTTTATTTTTTAATGTTGAAGTTTTGATCTATTAGTTTGCACACGAATATATAATAATTGAATCATTGTAGGTGAACAAGTGACAACATGGATGAGGTTTCAAATGAAGAGATTTTACCTATTTCACCTCTTCAAAGTTGTGGAAAATCCATGGAACAACAAAGTTGTGACCAATCTAGAGTACACCTTGAATCAACAACACCGGTTGGATCAAGTCAAATATTGCCAACGGATGAAAGTGGAGAATTGAAATTGGGTACGAAGACTCATCTAAAATCAGCTGTATGGAACCATTATAAGAGAAAAAATAGATGATAAATGGAAGGCAATATGTAATTATTGTCAAAAAAAAAAAACTTGGAGGGGATACAAAAAATGGGATGAAACATTTTCATGATCATTGTGCATCACGTCCATTGAGAAAAACTAGAGATATAAAGCAAAGAATTTTGAGGCATAAAGTAGATAATGAAGGCAAGGCTTTAATTGGGACATACACATTTGATGAAGATGTTGCAAGAAAAGAGTTGGCATCAATAATTATTGTACATGAGTATTCCTTATCAATGGTTGAGCATGAATATTTTTGAAGGTTTGTGGGGCTATTCAACCATTATTTAAAAAAATTGGCCGACATACAATAAGAAGAGATATATTTAAAATATATGAGCAAGAAAAAGAGAAGACAATGAAATTGCTTGAAAATAATGGAAGTAAAGTTGCAATTACAACCGACATGTGGACTTCAAGCAATAAAAAAAAAAGAGGATAAATGGCAATCACAACACATTTCATTGATGCTAATTGGAGCTTGCAAAGTTGGATTATTAGGTATTGCTTTTATTTATTTAACTATAATTTGTTGATATTCTTTCATATAAAATTATAAATGATATTATGTTTATACTCAATTGCCTATAACTTTAACACTTGAAATTTCAAATATGTTTTTATTTATGGAATCAGTTTCTTCTCTCATAAGTTGTTATCATATTTTAAGATAATAATAGAAGAAAATTTTAATTATGTAATATGTTATTTGATTGATAAGTGTTGAACTAGTTTAGCTTTTTGTATATATCTTTAACGTTATTTCGTTCTTAATGTGATTAGGTTCATTTATGTAATATGCCCACATACTGATGATATGCTATGTGATGTGCTCACAAATTGTTTAATGGATTGGAATCTTGATCACAAGTTATCTGCATTGACATTAGATAATTGTTCAACAAATGACTCGATGGCGAATTCATTTTGAACAAATCGTCAAGTAACATAGATTGGATTGATGGAAAGTTATTGCATGTTCGTTGTTGTGCGCATATTCTGAATTTAATTGTCAAAAATGATTTAGAGATTATCTTTGAAACTATTGAAAAAGTTCATGATAGTGTTGCATTTTGGAGTGCTACACCAAAAAGAAATGAAAAGTTTGAAGAAACGGCACGCCAATTGGAAATCTCTTGCACTAAGAAATTGATTTTGGATTGTAAACCTAGGTGGAATTCCACTGATTTAATGCTTGATGTTGCCATTTGTTAGAAAGATGGTTTTAAACGTTTGAAACAAAGGGAGCCCCTTTATAAGTGTCTACCATTAGGTGAAGAATGGGAAATGGCTACACAAATTTGTTGTAAATTGAAAAAATTTCATGATATCATTGAGGCATTTTCCGGGACTAGATACCCCACTGCCAATCTCTTTTTTTCCAAAGATATGTGAGATTAATATGGAATTGATGCATTGGGTTAATTATGGGCAACCTTGCATTCAACTTATGGCATCAAAAATGGAAGAAAAATTTGATAAATATTGGGCTCAAGTTCATGTTATCATGTGTGTGGCAACTATATTAGATTCTAGATACAAGATCAAATTTTTGGAATATTATTTCCCATTATTCTATGGTAATGAAATGGCAAAGTTGGAAGTTGCTAAAGTTCGAAAACTTTGTTATGATTTAGTTGCTGAATATTCATCAAAATTTAAGATTGGTGAACAAGGTGTTTCAATGGCCGGGTCATCAACAAATAATCTTACACAAGTACCACTAAGTCATGATGGTGGGTCAGCTTGCATGCGCAATTTTGATTTATATGTTGCTTCTTCTGAGTCTAAAATTTAGAGTGTGTACACTGAATTAGACCATTATTTGGAAGAGCAGTTGATGCCAAGAAAAAATGATTTGGATATTCTAAGTTGGTGGAAGTTGGCTCTTAAATATCCTACATTGCAATTAATTGCGAGAGATATTTTGACAATTCCAGTATTAATAGCAGCTTCAGAGTCATCTTTCAGTACAAGTGGGAGATTTATAAGCCCACATTGCAGCAGATTGCATCCCGACACAGTTGAAGCATTAATGTGTGCACAAAATTGGATATTAGCTCCTACAAAAGGTATGATAATAGAATATATATATATATATATTATGCATATATCTATTACATACTTTTATAATCAACTTTACTTTTCAAATTACAATTTATAGTAGTTGACCTAATTAATAATTGATGTTTTAGATTCCATTTCCACGACTCGCTCTCAATGTTACACAATGATTGATGACGTAGATGTAGATGAAGAGGCAAGCTTCTAAATATTGTATTTATCAAAATTCTTAGCATTAAAAATTTCATAACTTAAGTGAAACTTTTACAATTTTTTTTTATTGATTTATATTTCAGGTTGTTGATGTTAATAAGGATGGAAGTGGACCAAGTTATCAAATGTTATTTGATTGATAGAAGAGTGATAGGCTACCTGGTAACTTTTCTTTTCTAAAATAAAAGATGGCATCACTCTTATTGATGGAAGACTCTTTATTTTATAGCTCATTTATTGTTTTATTTGTGAGAATGAATGAATGATGGTGTTTTTCCAAATAGCAAGATTTTTTTTTCTACTTGTAATATGTTATATGCTTTGAATGTTTTATTTATATTCTTCTTCATGTTGAAACCTTACAATTTGATTCAGAATATGATTTGAATTGTGTTATTTATTTTATTCAAAATTCTATTATGATTTTTTTCTTAACTCTGTTTGCAGATGTTGATTTCAAAGGAAAAGCAAGAGTTTGATAAATTCTAAGCTTTTATTATTCATGGTCTCTTGGGAGATACTACACTACTTTTGAATGTTGGAGTTATGTTGTTGGACAGTTGAAGTTATGGTATTGGAGTTATTAACTTGTTGCTTAAAGACCTAATGTTGGAGTTATTATCTTGTATTTTTGCATTATTGGTTGGAGTTATGGTGTTATTTGTATGTTGTATGGAGTTTTTGTAATCTTTTGGTTGAGCATTATGACTTTGTAACTGCATTATCTTGGATGAAGTTCTTAATGACTCCAAGCATTTAGGTTGATTGATTTATATTATGCATTATTTATTGATTTTTTTTTAAAAAAAATTGTACAGGTGGGAGTGAGGATCCCCGCAGGGGGTGGGGAGTGGGGACATCCCCATCCCCTATTTCCCAACCGGGGTGGGGATGGGGAATCCCTGCCTAGGATGGGGGAGTGAGTGGGGAAGGACTCCCCGCCGCCGCCCCGCCCCGTGGCCATCCCTATTTGTTTTTAAACACAAGAAAATGGTAAGGTTGTTGGCTAAGCTATGTTGAAGGAGTGAAAATAGCAAGTAGTTAATGATTAGAGTGTTCATTAAGGCGCATGAATCGTACTAGTTAAGCAAAAATGTAAATAGCAACATGAGGAATCTAAGCAGTTGGGTTTCAGAAAGAGTGAGAAAAGTAAGCAATTCATCAGAATATAAATAGTTAGGTTGAAAAAGGAGGAAAAAAAATATATAAATATAAAAAATCTAAATAGTAAAGTTGCAAAAATCTAACTATGTTAGTTGAAGGTTTAGCAATTGCTATTTAGAATGTAGGAAGTAAGGTTTAATATTCTATGTAATTGAGTAAAAAAATCCAAAAAGTAAAGAGTAAAAATCTAGGTAACTTGATTGAGGAATGAATGAAAAGCATAAGGTTTTATAGAAATAAAAAATCTAAGTTGTAAGTGTAGACATCTTAGTGGTTGTGTTAAAATAGAAATGTGAAACATAAGGTTTTAGAGAGAAAAAAAACTAAATATTAAAATGCACAAATCCAAACAGTTGGGTTAAAAAATAAATGAAAAGTAAGGCTATACGGGGAAAAAAATCTAAATTGAAAGATGCATAAATAAAAATAATTGGGTTCAAGATAAAAAAAAAAAAGATGAGAAACTTAAGGTTCGTGAAAAAAGAATAAGCATAGCAAGAGAGTCTATTTGAAGAAAAGTGATTTGAAGTGAAGAAGTGGGAGTAAAATTTTTAGGGGGTACCAAACTTTGGTCAATTATCATTTCGGGGTCCAAAGTTTAATTTGAATCAAAAAGGGTACCCCACTTTGATTATCTTTCACCGGTTGGTCACCCGAATTTCTCTGGCCCAAATTTAATGACGTGGCAGCCGGAGCAGCCTCGTCAGCAATCTGAATGTCAACCATGTGTTTCCACATCAGCAGGCCTGGTCGAGTCATCTCAATAGAGACACGTCAGCCTCCTCTCGTGTGACATAAATCATGAGAAAGCCGAGAGAGAGAGAGAGAGGGAGAAAGAGAGGGCCCAATGATCGTCCTGCTAAAGGGAGCACCGGTGAGGAAGCACAAGTTAGAAGGATCTCGTGTTTCATTCACGTCACATCTTGAAGACGGCAGTAGCAAGCGGATGCAAGCAAGCTTCGATGATGCCCTATTATTTTGTTTTCCAATTTTTTTCTATTTCTTTTATGTATTGTGTGTATATAATTTGTTTGTTATGGAGCGATTTATCGAAGTCCGGTGTGTTGATTGGCAATTGACAAGGGTTTTGATCTCATCAAACTGTTCAATCGCTAATTTGAAGGTCTCGTTGAAGGAATCATTCATCGCCTCCAAGAAATCTCGAATTTTCATCTGTTTTTCAAGGTATGATTCGAGATGTGCCTCTACATCTCCGAATCAGTGAATTGTTTGTCAGATTCTTAGTTAGGTAAATGTTTGTTGTTTGAAGGTTTAGTTAAGACTACAGACAAGGTGAAAGAGTGCATTTGGCAGTTTTGGTTAAAGAAAGTTTTAAAGACCTTTACTTTGCCAAATATTATGTATACTCTCTGGCTGTCATATACACATTCATAGGTTTTTTTTTTACACTGTATTATGAATTCTATATTATGAATATTGTATTGGAATAAAATTTGATATTATGAATTTTGTATTATGAATTCTGTATTATGAATACTGTATTGGAATAAAATCTGATATTATGAATTTCGTATTATGAATACTGTATTGGAATAAAATCTGATATTATGAATTCTGTATTATGAATACTGTATTCTATAAATTTGGCAATGTTCTTCACAAAAATGTGCAATTCTATTAAATTTGGCAATGTTCTTCACAAAAATAGTGATCTTTGCTACAACACTAGTAAGTAGTGAGTTTTACAAAACACTGCTTAAGTAAAATGCTTGACAATTTGAGAACTTTTACAGCTTTAATCCATTCACTTCCTCTAGTTTACAGCTAACATTCACAGCTGATCAAAAAACCAAAATAACCAAAATGAAACATTCTCATAGCAGCACCCTTGGACATTCACAGCTGACCTGCAGAGGCTCCACTTCCTGGTGGCAGCCATACCCTCCTTATCTTGTTAGCACCTCCTACTCTAGCAGTATCCTTGGCCTTCCTTTGTTCCACATTTGATCCATTTTGTGTCTCCTTGTTGCTAGTATTTGTAAATTTTTTCACACCCCTAGTCGGCAGTTTTCGAATTTTGAGTTAAGTCCCTCCTGATGGTTGTTCCATATTAACTGTATGTAAAGTATCTGTATTGGCCAACATTGTTAAAGTAGAAAACTTAATTCAGTCAGTGGCACTAAACTACAAAACTTAAATTAAATACTAAACTTTAGAAAAAATTAGCTATCCAACCTGTGCCACTGAATGCTCAATCCCTGTATTAGCTCCTGAAGATGTATTTGCTGTTGCAGGTGGCACTCTCTTGTGGCTCTCCTCTGTGCTCAACCTTAATTCAGTAAGTGAGCTTGGAGTGGTTGTCCCATGAACTTCTACATTGATAAATTGAGATGTTTCTCCATGCATTTGCACAATTGAAAAATGATCACCTTGCCTGCTGAACTCTGTGGTACCTCTTGTTGCACCCAACTTTACCACATACACTGCATTTCATCTTCCCTCCTTGCCTGCTGACTTTCCCTTTGTTGAAGCCAGTTTCTTCACCATCCTCTTGCCTCCTTATCAAAGTCTTCCTACCCTTCTTTTATTTACTAGTTCTTGTGGGATGATAGGTGTTTGGTCACTCCTAGGCCATGTATCCCTATCATGTGTAGGGAATAGGATGTGCCTATATGTCTCCATGTAAGTACTAACCAGGTAACATCTGTCTAAGTATTTTTCAGGCTTCTCTTTATTATAGTATATAACAAATATGGCATGGCTACATGGCACACCACTCAATTGCCATCTTCTACAACTACAGCTACATTATTTTTTGTCAACCACAAATTGTACTTCGGGACCAACAACTTGATATTTATCTCCTCCCGACCAGGTTATTGTATAAAACCAGCTTTGGTGTTTGAATTTGTCAAGCTTCTTAAGTATTTTAGGGCAATGCAATGTAGGTACTTTTTTGTATGGCATCCCTTCTTCTCTGAATTCTTTTCATCAGTTATGTCCTAATCAACTCATTCATGGTGATCACTCCTTTTATTCTAGCTTCTAGGATGAGGCTATTAAAACATTCAGATAGATTGTTAAGGAGAATGTCACATTTAAACTGACTTTAGAAGTGTGACTTACTCCAGTGTTTAGGCTGAATTTTTTTCATATAATCATAGGCACCTACAGACATTCCTTTTAGAATTTCCATTTCTCTTTCAAATGCAGAATGATAAGATGCCCTAGCACAAGCCCACACCTGGTCCTTGAGTGCTTTACCCCTAAATGTTTATTTGAAGTTTGTATGGATGTGGTGCACACAATATCTATGTTCAGAAAATGAAAATAATTCATAAATGGCAGGCATTAAACCCTAATTCATTTTAATATAGCCCACATCACCAACCATAACTAGATAGAAAGAGGAGTGTCAAACAAATGGGCTAACAACAATCAGTGAAAGAATAAATGGTAAATATACAATACAACTCAATTAATTAACATTCTGTTCACCTTTTGTCTGTCTGACATAAATGCCCATTGTTTGTTGTCAGTTATATGCAAATCTTGAGCCAATACCTGCACAAGAATAAGTACATAAGGAAAATAAGGAAATAGTTGATACCATATAATTAACGAATGCAATTTAACTTCAGCACCTGAAGGAACCACTTCCAGTTCTCCTTGTTCTCCTTCTTTACCATAGCCCAACATATGGGATAGATGCAATCATTTGCATCTATCCCAACAACACACAGCAGTTGGCCGCCATACGTACCCTTCAAGAAGCATCCATCTAAAGAAATAAGCTGCCTGCAACCTGCCAAAAAGCCTACCCTCAATGGAGCTAGATAGATATACAAGCCTTCAAACACACTGTCATCATTTTGGGTTACAATGATGGTGGACCCAGGATGGGTCTTCAATAGCTCCAACCTGTAATCAAGCAACCTAGCCATCTGAGATGCTTCATCACCATCAATGATCCTTTTTGGAATCCCAAAGGGAATTAAAAAACAAAGTAAGAGTAAATTAAAATTGTGTACTCATTGTACAGTAGTAGCAAACTTATGACATTACATAAAAAAAAATTAAGGAGAGCTCAAATTACCTCAATGCTATGTGTTTTGCTCTGTAGGCTTTAAGTCGGCTAATATCAACTTCTTTATTTGTCCTCACCGCACTTATGATCCCAGCAATCTTCCAAGATGGATCAGCTGAAACTGTTCTAAATAGTTCCTTGCTATCCATTCTGCGTTGACATGCCGATTAACATGGTCTCTTGTGCACTCATGCACCAAATTTTCAATTTTGAGTTGTATAGTGCTCCTATCCTTCACCATAGGTGATGCCCACAAGTAGAAAGGGCAGCCACTTTGACCGAATGCCTTGCATTTTTTTTATTATTAGGTTTAAACTTCAACACATAACGATTTCTAATTCCATAGTTTCTAACAACCTATTTGAATTGTTTAAAACTCCTGAATTTCATACCTATTTTAAATTGTGGGTTCTTCTCAACATATCTAGCTCTTGTAGGCACCAAATTCTCCTCGTTTGTAGAAGAGCATGATTGTAGATCATCTGAGTTTGCATAGTCAGATTCTACTTCATCATCATTTTTTAATTGTCCAGTTTCCTCTTCTATTCCCACCTCAACCCCAGGCCTTGTAGTATTCTCCCCATCTTCAACATTTGTGTCCCCATCTAGACTATAATCAGAGTCTTGAAACTTATTTTCCTCATCTATTGGTCCACCTTGTCCTTTTTGCGCCCCAAAAAACCAACATGTCTTCTAGGTCAACATCCTCTATAACCTCATCTACTTGTTCTGGCTCCACAAAATCCTCATTACAGCCTCCAGCATTAATCCCAGCAACACATCCAATACTTGATAGTCTAATGTACACACATACTTCCTTACTAGGCCCGACAGACATTGACATTTTAAGTGCATCCAAATCAGACTTTATCTCTTTTACCCCCTTATCCTCACCAATTTCATCTAACCACCACACACTACAACCCTGAAAATTTTACGTTAAATTCTTTGGCTATTTGAAGGAGTTCAATTTTAGACATCATATCAGCACAACAGTAATCTATGTACCCTGATATGCCCTCAATTTCACCAACCATATGGTGTAGACGTATTGAAAACAGTTCTGCAGTTGGCACTGAAAATAAAAGAAGCATAACAACATATTTTAAGTTTCATATTAACTTTATATGGGAGGCAAAAACCTCAACCATATTAGCATTCCATATATATGTGATGTCAATTAATGGGAGAAATAAACATGAGAAAAAAATTTAAATCCAAGTATAGGCATGCTTTATAAGAGGTACATATGAAGTTAGTTATAAGAAAAATAAATAAATGCAAGTACAGGCATATTTGCAATAAACATGAGGAAAAATTTAAATAATACAAAAATTAACTTAGAAGCATGCTCGAATAAAAAAACAATAAATTATAACTAAATTCATACTTAGAAGCATGTTTTTATGCAAAGCCTTTCCAGAGCATGCCAATGCAGACAAAAAAGAGATTTAAAGCCATATTTCATATCAACTTCATATGAAAAAAAAACATTTGCATCATATTTTAAGCTCTGCAGTTGGCACTGAAAATAAAAGAAGTATAACAACATATTTTAAGTTCCATATTAACTTTAAATGGGAGGCAAAAACCTCAACCATATTAGCATTCCATATATATGTGATGTCAATGAATAGGAGAAACAAACATGAGAAAAAATTTAAATCCAAGTATAGGCATGCTTTATAAGAGGCACATATGAAGTTAGTTATAAGGAAAAAAAATTAAATCCAAGTATAGGCATATATGCAATAAACATGAGAAAAAAAAATTTAAACAATACAAAAATTAACTTAGAAGCATGCTCGAATGAAAAACAATAAATTATAACTAAATTCATACTTAAAAGCATGTTGTTATGTAGAGCCTTTCCAGAGCATGCCAATACAGATAAACAAGGGATTTAAAGCCATATTTCATATCAACTTTAGATGAAAAAAACATTTGCATCATTTTCATAGCAAAGGGCTTTCAAAGAAAAGTATGAGGAATCAGGGCTTTTGAAGAGAGCACTCACAGTATTCTGGTGCATCTTCTCCCTCTTGTCGTCTTTCCCAATTAACCACCATTTTACCGACACCTCCCTCAGTAGCACCCAATTTTTCACTCTCTACACCGAAGAAACCCTCTTTTCGGCACTTCAACCCTCCAACAGACCCTTTTCTCTACACTGAAACAATCTTCTGGCCACTTCAACCCTCTAAGAAAACCTCTTCTCTGTGCTAAAACCCTCTCGTCGGTGCTGAAACCCTAAGAAACCCTAAGAAACCCTCTTCTCTTCACCGAAAAACCCTTCTTCTCCCTTTGTTTCTCGGTGGGTTGGTGGGAAAGAAGCTGCAACCGATGCGACCATTGAAGAAAGGCTTGTTCGACACGTGGCCAAGGGTTTATGCCATCACATGAGGGGGCTGACTCGACCAGGCCTGTTGATGTGGAAACACATGGTTGACATTCAGATTGCTGACTAGGCTACTCCGGCCTCCACGTCATTAAATTTAGGTCGGAGAAATCCGGGTGACCAACCGGTGAAAGACAATCAATGTGGGGTACCCTTTTTGATTCAAATTAAACTTTGGACCCCAAAATGATAATTGACTAAAGTTTGGTACCCCCCCTAAAAATTTTACTCGAAGAAGTGAAGATGTAGCACTTCCAAAAAATGGTTGGAAGTGATATCATTTCTAATGCTTCATGTGTTCATTTTGCTAGAAGTGAATTATATTTTTTTTGTTGCGAATATCATATTCAAGCTATGTAAGATCCAATGATAAGAAGAGACATGCAATAAAAATATCAAGATAATATGTTCCATTATTTAGAAATAAAGATTGCCAAGAGTGCAGTAATGAACAAACAACTAAAACTGCCTCAAAGGCCCTATAAGAATACAAGCATTCATAGAGAATTAATAAGTTTTGCATATTAATCTCTCCATTCCAACAACAACTAAAAAATAGTAATACTTAAGTTAATACAAAATAATTGTCTTGTCCCTTTAGAGAGATAAGGATTCAATATGTGATTAGAAGAAGCATGTGTTTCACATTAGTTAAAAACATGCAACAACACTCCTAGTAGATTCATGAAGTTTTGCAATAGCTTAAAAAATATATAGAGATTTGTTAGACAATGTCATTCACAAGAAATATTGCTTTAGTTATTTAATGTTAAATATATATAACATCCTCTCAACACTATATTCTATTCACAAGCATTTCTTATATACTAGAAGAAAAACCAAGTTCTAGATCAAAGCAAAATAAAATTTAATTGCGAGATACCCCAAAAACCTTATAAAATACTAACAAAACGTTTGTTTCAAGGAGAGTATTAGAGCTTTCTATTCTTGTTAAGTGTTGCTAGTTTTCTACATCATTAAGTTACTTTCATTTATACAATTTTTAACATGAAATATTTTCATTGTATGGATAAGACAAACTTTAAATAACATCCAAATGAAATGATGGATACAGTTCATGGCAAGCACACAAGCAAATTGAATGAAAAACATTGATGCAGATTTCATTATTTTCATAGTATATTTTCAGTAATTTCTTCAATTCTAAACTATCAAAAAGTATATTATATCTTCTAGGGTATTAGAGAATATCTTCTCCTGGTTCAAATTCTATATCATTTGGACTATATGATCTAAAAATGCAATTTCACATTAATCATGAAGGAACAAAATTAGATGATTTTGGCAATTAACAAACTTCTTGAGGTTAGTAATCATCAGGACAAGTGCCCACTTTCATTCAACATCAAAACAACACAATAACAAAAAGATAGTAAATCTGTTTTCCCAAAACTAAATTTCACTTACATAATTAACATGAACTACACCAAATGGATAAAAAAAAACAACTAAAATAGAAACCATATCAGCAAGGTGCATCTTTAATTACATGCCTTACATTATTTAAAATAAAGCAAATACATACTTACTACTGTGATGACACCTTCATGGGGTGGAATCTCTCATTGAAGCAATAAATGCTACAATATAATTGCACTTATGTAGCGGTTATAAAGCTGCTACAATAGGCTATCTATTACAGTTGTTTTGTAACGATTTCATATCGATACAGGCAATTTTCCAAGTAACTATTTATTACATTTGACTCAATCCGTTGCAAAAATCGCTGCATATTAGGATAGATATGCAACGGTTATGCAATTGCTGCAAATGTTAGAAAAAGCAACAGTTCATAACCGCTGCATATGCACTGTATTGCTGTGATTCTTAATAACCATTGCTTATGGGTTATAATATGCAATGGGTTTTTATAACCGCTACATATGTGTTATGATATGCAACGGTTGGTTTTAAAACCGCTGCATATGTGAAAGTAATGTATAAATTTGATAAAATTTGTACTTATAGATGATAAAATCAATAAATTTAATAAATAAGAAAAAAATATCATTTGTTTAAAATAAATTATATAAATAAATAAATTAGGAAGAGTATTTATACTTGTGCAAGTATACTCTTGAAAGTAATTTGTTTTAGTATATAATACACATCTCCTTAATCACCACCAATCTTTTAAGTAATTTGTTTAAAATCTCATAATCATTACTTTTATCTATATATATACATATATCTTCTATGTTTATGATATATGAAAATAAATAAATATAATGGATACAACCTTTAAGTTGAAAAAAATAATGTTAAACAAATGATATTTATTTATTTATCTATTTTTGAAATAGATAAAAACAATAATTATCTTCTTATATTTTTTAAATAGATAAAAACAATAATCACCTTCTTATGCAGTTTGTGATGATTTTTTTTAATTAGAAAAAACTTTAATTCTAAAATAAATAATTATCAAGAATATATTTAAACAAGTTATTATTTGAAAATATGCATAATTTAAGAAATCAACTATCAATATAATTTTTTTAAGAAACTAGAATTATTTTCCCAAACCCTCAGAAGCTACAAGGGCATACAATTATTTTCCCAAACCCAATCTCGATCTTGCATCTCCTTCGACGGTCACCACCCTATTCTCTGTTTCATCTCCTCCGGCAGTCACCACACCATCCCGCGCCGTCTTCCCTCCGATCCCTACCGAGATCCCTACCCAGCTCCATCATCGCTCGGTGGTGAGCAAGATCCTTGGTTCCTCGCTATGGTTTGGTCGTTGTCGTGCTCGTCCGAGGTCTTCTCTAGGTTTTGTGACACAAGATCTTATCGCTTTTCCATATTAGGTATGATCTCTATGATGTTGGTCTTGTTCGTCTATATTTTTCATCTATTTTGATTCACAATATAGATATGCTTCCTTAATTACTCCTTTATATGTTAAACATCAAGTTTTTATTGAATTTCGAGGTTGTGAACCATCTCCTAAAGCTCTGCTAAGGCATAATAGCCTTTTACCAGTTCCTACGATCTTTTCAGCCGGAGAGCTATTGTTCATCGAGGAGCTGTTGCTAAAGCTATTGCTAGACAAGAAGATCCTGGCCCATTTCCAATTCTAGAGCATAGTGCCCCCATCTAACTACATTGGCCACCACTATCATCTCTTCCCCAAGACCATCGCACAACTGGTATCCCTTTTTTCTATTCCTATATTTCTTATAGTGTTTAATTGATCCAATTTTCACTACAAGAAAACATACGTATCAAAGAGGGAAAATTCAGTCACTAATAGGTAAAATTCCGTTGGTGATAACTTTTACCAATGGAATTTTTTTATGGAAATTTTCGTCGCTGAAAAGCAAGTGGCTAATACTATTCTGTTGGAAAATACTATTCTGTTGGTGATATTAAAGTATCACTAATGGAATTTTCTATCCCTGAAGGTCTTCATTATCAACGGAAAATTTACCAATGGAAATTTCATCCCTAAAGGTGTTTATTACCAACAAAATGTTCCGTCACTGAAGATGTTTTATTACCAACAGAATTTCCATCTCTAATAGTCTTTATTAGCCACGGAATTCCATCTCTAAAGATGCTTATTACTAACAGAATTTCGTCTTTGATAGCCTTCATCACCCACGGAATTCCATCCTTAAATGTCTTTTATTACCAACAGAATTCCGTCACTAATAGTTTTTATCACCCACGGAATTCCGTCCCTAATAGTTTTTGTAACCAATGAAATTCCATTTGTGATTGTGTTTTTTTATTTTTATATTATTATTTTTTGCTTCATTCTCTATATTACATACAATCAATATCATTTCACAAACTCTACATAATAAACAAAATCATTTATTCATAGCAAAACACAAGTTCAATAGAATTCAAAGCAAGTAAGTTTAATATTTCATCATATCTAAAAAAAATTCATACATAACCAAAACATGAATAATAGAAGTCATATGCCAATGAAACTAGTTATGAAGCACCAAAGTTCTATAAATCACTCTCTCATCATTCAAACTTCATCATTAGTGGTATCTTCTTCTTAGCGTCTATCACTCGTCCCAAGTTGAGAAAATCCAGCATTCTGAGAAAGCGTTGCAGGATTTAACATCTCAGTAATTTGAGACAAAAACTCTTGATTTCATTCTGACTCTACACTATATTTTTTTGTGAATCCTCCAAGCTTTGTAGTTTGTTCTTCACAACTGTCACTTCTTCTTGTAGATTATCAACTTCGGCGAAAGAATGTGAAGTTTGATTAACTAGTGGACTACAAGCTGTCGAGGATGCTTCCCCAATGCTATTGGTTAGAGAAAAGAGACTTTTCCCATGTGGCGTGGTCCCAAAGCCATATACATGTGTCCGTGTAATCTCCATACTACCAATTGCATCACACCAAACTTGCGGATCAAATTCAGGATGACAAGATTCATCAGCACCATATTTTTGGCTCATTGAAGAAGTATAAAAATCCTAAAAAAAATATGAAACTTGCATTAGTGCTAGATTAAACATAAAAAAATTATAAACATATATGAAACTTGCAGTGCAAGAAAATAATTATGAAATAGAATTACTTACACTAACGGATTTCGACTTATTATCAATATAACCCTTATCACGTTTGTGGGTGCAATTAAACACTCTCCATATACTGGTTTTTGATTTAACTATGTTGCCTATAATAAATTATGCATGATCATAAAAATTAACAAAAAAATGTAAAGCAAAAAAAAAGAAACTTTAATAAATAAAAATCATGTATACCATCCTCTCCGCATGAAGGAATAAAGAAATCGATCCACCAGTATGTTTGGTAATGCTTCCATCTTTTTCAGTGATCCTATTTTGCTTGGCATTTTGAGATCAATTTTCCATGATTCAGTATTCCAAACATTGTCAATTAATCGATCCCAAATATCAACTCTTATCCAACCTTCATTATAGCCTTTGCATTCAACAATATCATTAACAATAAAATGCTTCTTTGCTCGACTCCTTTTTTCTTCCATCATTCCTTTGAATCATTATTTACATGTAGTATCCCATATTTTTCATTTATCATTTGTTTTTTTATGGGCCACACAAATTTCTCATAACAAAATATATGTAAATCAAATGTTATCAACACAAGTTTCAATCTATAAAAATGATACAATATATTGATAGTGCAAAGGTAATAAACTATTTGCATGGAATAGAAGATTGCCAAATTTTGGATTTCAAAAGACAAGTATTGCATACCCAATTCAACATGAATTCAAAAAATAGAAAATATCTTTGCTGTGAATAATTTATTAACAAATCAATATCCACAAAATATTGAACTTTAATAAAGACATAATAATGCAAACTAAGTGCTGCCCAACACAGTGCAAAAGCAACATGAATATATATATATATATATATATATATATTGAGAAAGCATATATAGGGTGATATATTTAATATATTTAAAAAGTCATCTCCATTGTGAATTGAATATAAATTCATGCATGGCCCCATCTTTCAAACTTTCAGTCTAGTTTGGAAAAAACATATGAAGGATTGCTAGGAACTGAATATTAAATTAGAAGATTATTATTTAAGTAGGTATAAAAGAACATATGTGGACCCATAAAATTATGAACACCAAACACCATAAAAACTCAAAAGTCATGGCCAAAAAGCATCTATTATATAAAACAATGCATTGGTATTTGCAATGCTTTGACTCTTATAATAACCATGTCATTCCTAGTGTTTGCTACCAAGACTATAATTAATATTGATCAAAAGTACCCAATAAACTATTGCCGCCTTGAATAAGTACCACTACTGACACCTTGAATATGTTGAAGACCCAACCAAGACTATCCTCTAGATTTTGCAGACTTGGTTGAAGAGAGATTCATGCATTGTGGTTCATCTGAGCAAATGGATTGGTTGTTGGAATCTTCTAAATGAGTTTTATTAATTATTTACATAAATATATATTTCATTAATTATAATGACATTATATACATCAATGATTTGGTTAGGGACTCATCCCTTGATGTAAATTATTTAATCTTTATATATCCTCACTTTATAACCCTCCTCAATTTGGTTCTCTGCCACTTGCTACCTAGAATTTGCTTTAGAGAACAGTGAGCAATGAATGGAACACATAATGTCAAAGAGATGATCACACTCAGAGATGATCTCATTGCCATTGTTTTAATAATAAATAAATAAATAAAACAGAAAAAAATAGGGAAGATTCAAGGGACAAGCAAGCACTCACTCTACCTTAGCCGCTATGAGCGCACCAACCATTCGGAGCATCTCTTGATCGAAAGTTAGCCCACTCAGTCAGGCTAGCTTTGCCCAGAATCATAGCCCCACTCTGCCTCAACTTCTCAACTAAGGGAAGGTCTTCAGCTAGCGAACGGACAACGTGAAGAGATATCAGGTGGTCCGGGCGGTGATGGCGGCAAGGAGAAAGAGAGGGAAAAGGAGAAGGAGGAAAAAAAAAGGGAGCAACCCTAATTATAAAAAGATAAGGGGCTTAGCTTTTCTTTGGTTTTTTTTTGTTTTTAATGAGTTTTTATCATTACAAATATAATATAATTATAATAAATATATGAGCTTTTAAATTAATACCAATATATATATATATATTGCATTCATACTGCCATTTTTAATAATTATAGGAAATAAAATAAAATAAATAAATACTATATTAAATAAAATAAATAAAATATCTAATATCTTACTATATTATTTTAAATTTTAAAAATTAAATAAGGTTAAATTACATTGGTCAAATATTAAATAAAAATATTTTTGTATTATGATAATTATTGGTCTTTCAAAATTTGAATTTTTAAAAATATTATTAAAATAAATCTAAAGATGAAGATTTTAAAAAAAATAAAGGGCCTAAAGTAATTGCTTCATTGACCTATAATTGTAAAAAAAAAAAATATATAGATAATATTTTAATTAATTGATTGCAAGTTTTAAATTTTAATTATTTGAAACAAAATGTAATTAATTAAATAAATATTAGTTACTAAATTCCATATCATTAACATATACAAACATACATCAAAACACACAGTTTTCAATCATAACTGGCTTTGAACTAATAACACAAGAGTACAGTGATAATAAGGAAATCTGCAAAACACACTAGAACAAAGGACACACACAACTTTACTACAATAACAGTGATCACAAACATGACAGACGTTAACACATATCAAACCTCTACTCAGCCTAGAGCCTTTGGCGTCGTCCATCACGGTTCCTTTGCTCAACGGCTGCACCATATTGAAGAACCACGTGAGCATCGTCATAATTTGTTGCCATGTCTCCCGGTACTCCATACCATCTACGGAGTTGCGGTATGTTACGTGGTTCAATATGGTACCGTTCCATGTAGATATCTTGAAACTCAGATGCAACGATTGCGCTAAAATCTCTAGTGTTCAGCTCACCACTAGGTGAGTATGAGGCACTAAGACATGTGCTTGGGGTTCCAGATTAGGTTGGTTCATTAGTGTGGAGCTCGGGCTTCCTTGTGATACCTCCTGAGCTAAATCTTGCTCGTCAGCGGCAGTGGCAACATCAGCAACTATAGTAGCAGCAACAGCTCGAGCTTCTTCTTCTTCCTTCCTCCTTTGCTCCTCCATGAGGTACTTCTCCACTCTCTGTCTTCTGGTCCTTAATGAAGCTAGTCCACGTTGATGTCTGGATGCCATGGCTCTCCCAATTGAAGATATGCAAAAGTGATTGGCTCTCTAATTGATTGAAATAATAGAACACATATTCGGTTTTCCTCAATTTAAAGCCAAGCCTAGCAATGTAGGCCAAGTAATTTACAACTACACTTTGCAAGTAGGGGATCAGAGAGTCTGTCAAGTTAGATCCCTTTACTGAGCTTCCATGCTATGGATAGCATCCAGTGACTTTTCACATCGAGGTACGTATCCCAAGACCTATCCTTGACACATCGAAAACTTGTCGATCTCTAATTATTTTCAAGCAGATTCGAGATCCATTTGGAATCCAAACATTTATTATTTTCTTTAAATTTATTTTATTTTAAAAAAATCAATAAATTTTAATTTTAAAATTGATGTTATTTTGAAAGCAATTAATAATATATTTGTAAAATAGGGAAAATATTATTATTGAATAAAGCAATCAATAAACTTTTAAAATGAATAATGAAAATGTAAATTTCAAATAATATATTACTATTACATTCATATTAAATATATACTTTCACAAGATGGAATATATGTGTTCAAGGATTTTTGGGGTTTTTTTCTCTTTTAAACTCGGGTCAAATGTATATATTTTTAAACTATTGTAAAAATAATATTAACAAATATATATGAGTGAAAATTATTTATAAATAAGATATTTACAATACGTGCAAATATTTACAATTTTTTTGAATATATTTAATTCAAATTTTTAAATATAATTAAAAAAATTTGGTAATAATCTAAAAATTCCATTGATGATAATAAAAATTCCGTTGGCGATAGTTCCAAATTCCGTTGGTGATAACCCTAAAATTCCGTTGGTGATATTACAACATCCCGTTAGTGATAGTACCAAATTCCGTAGGTGATAATCTAAAGATTCCGTGGGTGATAATATGAAATACCGTTGATGATAACACAACATTCCGTTGGTGATAATACAAAATTCCGTTGGTAATAAATCAAGAATTCCGTTCGTGATAATAGTAAATTCCGTTGGTGATAATATAAGAATTCCGTCAGTAATAGTAAACAATTCCGTTGGTAAAAGTTCTTAATTCCGTTGGGAAAAATACAAAATTCCGTTGGTGATAACACAAAATTCCATTGGTAATAATTCAAAATTTTCGTAGGTGATAATACTATATGACTTTGGTGAATGTCAAAAATTCTGTTGGTGATAATTCCAGATTATATTACAAATATATTAAAAAAATATTTTAAAGTTTAAGAAAAAATTAATAATGTTTACCAACGGAATATATCAATGACGAAATATATTCCATTGGTGATAATATAATATTCCATCACTATTGTCTTGTTAGGTGTCAAATCCTTTCCGTTGGAATTCCGTCACAAAATCTGTTGGTGATTTTAACTTTTACCCATGGAAAAATTTCGTTGGAAATTTTCCATCCCTAATGCCCCTGTTTTCTTGTAGTGAATTTCTATGGTTTTATTGGATTTTCTTATCTTTTTTTTTTTTAACATATTAGTAGTAATTTAAGGTTGAGTTTCATATCTTTGATGGTTAGTTCTACGGCTTTTGTTCTGATTTCTTGGGGTGGACTTCCATTGATGGTTTATTTTATTTTTTAGAATTTAAAAGAAACTAATTTGTGTTTCAAATTCTCTTGGCACTGTGTGACTATAAAATGTATCAATATTGTGCAATGTAATCAACAAGAACTGCAATTATTTTCTAGTTGATATTTATTGAGGCATTAAACGGAAAGGGCATAATAATAAGTTACATAATATCACTGGATCAAGGTTTATTTAAAAATGTTGTCACATTTAAATGAAGGACTCTAAATCAGAGGCTATTTGTTGAGAATGTTTATTGATCTTGCAACATTTTACTGTTCTTGATAGTTGATACTTTTTTAACAATATCTTTTGTGTTAATTATTGTTCTTATATAAATCTGTTTTTATATTTTTTGTCTTTAAATAGCTCAGTCGTACCTCTCCAAATCCTTAAACATTTTTATCAGTGTTCTATTGTTATGATATAATCATAAAGGAAAGCATGCTTATAACACTTTTTTAAAAAATGGTTGTTTTAACTAAAGTATATTTTACGTAGTTGTTTGAGAAAACACTTAGTTTCAAAATCTAACAAGAGGAGAAACTAAAAACTTATGGGGAATATTTATCAGATTCTTACATACATACTTGAATTTCATAAAACCAAGAAAGTTCAGGTGCTTATCGATTTTCCTTTTCTGAATCTTGGGTTTAAGTGGTTTGTGAGAATTTTTTGATGTGGTTTTTTAAAGGTTTGTGATAAGTGCTTGTGCGATACGAATGCGAAGCGTTCATCCCTTATGTTGAGCATTACTTTTCTCGAGTTTTTACACTAATATGTGTGTTTTTATGTTACTTTTATGCAGGTAGGGTTGTGAGGCCGAGTATGAAGGAAATAAGCTAATGTGGATCATAATGCACCAATTTTGGAGGAAATCTTGCTAAGGTTCAAACGCGAAAACATAGGTCAGGTGTGAGATGCTAGAGTGTGTGCCAACCTCCTCGTATTAGAGTGGGCACATCCATTTGGAGGGGCACAAAGGCAATCACATTCGAGCATTCCGACTTATGCACATAGAACAAAAGCTCCACCAATGTGTACACCATTGAAGAAGCAAGTGATCCACAACGTGAACGTGTGCCCGTTGCGTTACCCCGTTGAAAGTATGAAATTAGGAAGCTATTCAGGTCGAATACTGTAGCAAAGCATTGTAGCAGCACTGTAGCATATATTGTAGCAGCACTGCTCACAGCCGGCCGAGAAACCAAAGAAACAGAGAATCCACACGGGCGTGTGGAAACTATCCATGGCCGTGTGGAAATTCCGCACGGGCGTGTGGAGCATCCACGCCCGTGTAGTCGCCCGATTCCAGCCCTATTTAAAGCCGATTTAGCCCCGATTTTGGTATTCTTTTCTCCATCTTTTCCCCAACTTGAGAGAAGGCTTCGGCTAGGGTTTCGAGGGGTATTGGCCAAGGTTTTGGAGAGGTTCTACGGCTCCGACATCATCATTCCTTAGGAAGAAGGTTGGTAGAGGAGCTTCCTTTGAGGCGTATCCTATACCGGACGAGGGAATCCTTGGACGACGAGTAGAGGACTTTCCACAAGACCATCGACACGACTATCGAGGGGGTTTCTTTATGGATTCATTGCTTTTACATTCTATTTCTTTGATTGTACTTAGCTCCATGGAGAGCTAAACCCCTAGTGGGTACTCGGGTATTGTGAACCCTAGGATGTATTTGTTTCTTTGAACCTCTTTATTATGCTTTCAATAAATTGATGTTTATTGTGAGTTCCAACCTTGAATGCTTGATTGTATGAACATTTCCCCTAGAGTGACACTAGGGTTGAAAGTTCTTGTTGGTAACCTTGTGAGTGAGTGACACACCACGAGCGTTAGACAAAGTTAGGTTGGAGAGGGTTGAGAGGGTGAGTCGAGAGGTACAGGAGGGTTCTCTTTCCCCTCCGGCATGATAGATTCTACCTCCGTTCCTCGAGTTCTTTGTGGCCATAATAGAGTGAATGGTCTAAGGGATGAACTTCCGCTGGGGCTTAGTTGCGCGTGCAACGGAGTGAAGCGTTGATGTGATCTTAGTATCTAGGGCTTAATTGTGGTTAGGGACCTTCCACCTGGACCAAAGGGTTAGGTCTATAATTAGGAAGAGATTTATCACTTGGAATCCCTAGAGCTCATTGCAACTCTATACGAGTGTGAGGTGTTGATATTGTTCGATTTCTCCTCCGGGACATGTATAGAGTTAGGCATAGTTGACCTTAGATTTAGGACTATGTAATTAAGGATTTCCACGACTCACCAGTGCATTGATTAGGAAGCATAATAGAGGGTTCTTGCACTTAAAACAATTATCCTAGGTGGAGCATTATCTGGGTATCCCATCTTTATCGATTGCCTTACCCCCCTTCTTTACTTTTGCTCTCTTACTTGTTGCTTTTACTGTTGAGAATTGAATCATTGTCACACTCATTATCATTGATCTTTACATAGCTAAGAATCGAATTAAGTATTTTTATTCCCTACTCCCTGTGGATTCGATACCCGCTCACCCGGGATTATTACTTCGATAAACCCGTGCATTTGCGGGATATACGCAAGGGGATCTTGTCAGTTTGATCTTTGTAGAGGTATGCGCTAATCTGTTTAGGGCTTAAGGATATCTATACTCGCCATCTTTATCTCCGGATCCGGGTGTGCTTTTCTATTGGTTTGTTGCTTGGATCGTGATTTTGGCGATTAAGGATATCTCAAAAATATTCTTGATGATATCAATTTGGTCCTACTCCACAAAAAGTTAGCATATTCTATCAAGCATGACTTTTTTCAATTGAATGTGCATGATTAGTTGGAAAATAATTGATACACTCATGAAACAGCTAGAGTGATACACTCATGTTGTTTTCAAAGGAAAACTACTTCTGAATGAGATTGATTAGTTGGAATGAATTCTTTCGGCTTATATATCACGTTATTCCCATATATGGAATTCTGGTTCTACTTGGTTATAAATTTATCAGGTTCATATTTAGCGCCCCGCGAGGAACTGTATTTAAGTGTGCCTTCTTCCATCACACATAATAACGGTATCACTTGAGGAAGACAAGTAGATGACACCCTCTCTCAAGAGATCATCTTCATGGTCCAGCTGATCCTTCATATTAAGTCGCCTCAAACAGATGCCAAAAAGACAAGATGAAAATTGATGGTAATGATTGATAAGGAAAAAAAAGAAAAGTAGATAATTGATTCTCGCACTATATTACTTTGCATTTAATTGAATATATCAACCCAGCTCAGAAGAAAACAAAGAGATGGTAGATGGAAATTTTGTTGTTTTGAGCTATTAGACATTAGTGCTAACTAAAGGGCTTTAGTTTTCTTTCTTCTTTATTTCTACATTTGATGATAGCTTGTTTCCACTTCTAAAATCTTACTAGCTTAAATGAAGATCCTCCAAGTACTATTTAGATGTGTTGTTAATTGTGTGATCTTGGAATTGTGCAGGAGGCAGTGTGACATCTATTGATCTTATGATGTTAAACTTGCCTAGTTGAGAGTAATTAGTGTGTTATGGTTGCATCATCTTATCTACTATTTTCTCACATGATATATTCTCATGAATTTAAAATTGTGATTTGCAGTGGTTGTTGGCCTACAAGATTACTGGATCATGAATACCATCAAATCAAAGGTATGTTGAACATTTTGTAGTACTAGTATTGATGTGTTATTATCTTGTCTCATTCTCACATATGCTTTGCTTTTTTCAAGGTTTCAGTTTTTCATAATAGTATAATGTTTGTTCAATTTCAGAAATTTCCATTTACAGTTAATAGATTCAAGAAACCATGATTGGTTTGTCGATGGATATGCCAAGATTTATCTTGCGGTAACTCCAGAAACTCCTTTTGGAAGTTGATGCAGATTATCTAGTTATAGTCAAAATTTTCTTTGTTGAATAGTTCTAGGATGATATATTAAAAACACAAAAAGCTTATTCTAACAAATATGTAACATGTGTTTGCAATTTCATTCTGGTTAAGCATGACTATTTTCAGTTTGTAGAAAAAGTCTAATATTGAAATGTCATTGATCCAGTGACAAGCAACTAGGAACCAGTAACCATCTAACCTAAATACTATATATAGTATGTCTAAGTTGCTCCACATGACCCTTTGGCATTATTCTTTGCTACTGCCATATGGATGTATATATCGTTAATATTGCAGAGTTATAGAAGATTCTCTAATTATAATAATGTTCAATCACTCGTCGTGTGGCTCTCAAGGGTATGTATCTGAGGACCTGAAGGTAGACATGCTATGCTGATCCTTTTCTCTTGAATATAACAAATGTTGTATTAATATCAATGAAGGTCAATGTTAGTTCGCTTGCATATGTTCATGTAATATGCACTCTTCCCACTTAGAAATTGTTTTGATTTCTTATAGACTTCGTTGTTCATATGGATCTCTCTTTTATTAACACTCTAAAAATATTGTGACATGCTACTGCTCTTTTAATAGAATGACTTCATTGTTCATCAAACATCATGGGCTTAACCCTAGATTGATGATTGATCTTATGGATGCACATAAATATGTGTGCTTAGACAAATGTGATGTGATCTTAACTCAGCACTTGTATATAGTGTTATAGCAATGCACATTAGTACATTCTAATTTTTGTTGAATTTTTTCAAAGAAGAAAAAGAAACTATGTGACATTGAAAAGTGTGTTGTTAAAGAAGCCGCTTTGAGACTTCCAATTCTCTTATTGTATTATCATGTTATCTATTGTGTCTTTTTTAATTTATTATTATTTATTTATTTATTACTTTTTATTTTTTTAATTTATTAATTTATTAGTTTTTGTTTATTACTTATTGTGTTTTAATGTTTTATTTTTATTTTTTATTTTTTTACATATTTTTTATTTTTATTTTTTATTTTTTACATTTTTTTATTTTTTTTATTTTTATTTATTTATTTTTATATTTTTTGCATTTCTTGTTTTTTTTATTCCTTCTTCTTTTTTATTTATTATTTATTATTGATTATTTATTTATTACTCTAGTTTTTTTATTTATTACTTTTTAATTTTTAATTTTTACTTATTTTTTTATTGTTTTATTTTATTTGTTTATTTATTACTTATTATTGTTTTTTATTTTTGTTTTGTATTTTTTACTTTTTATTTATTTATTTATTTATTTATTTATTTATTTATGTATTTGCATTTCTTTTTTTTAGTCCTTCTTCTTTTTTTATTTATTATTATGTTTTTTTGTTCTCTTTAGATCCTTGTTTTTGTCATTGGTGTTTGTTTATATATTTTTGATATGTTTGCTTTTGTTTCACAGGACTTATCAACTCTTATTTGAAAGGAAACTACACAAGTGATCCCTAATATTACTCTTCATCGATAGAATAGTGAATAGCTGGTAAGGACACTTCTGCTTATAGCAATTGGATGAGGAAATTTGTTAGATGAATACTTGTTTGATGCAATATCACTTACTAGTTTAATGCAATAAATTCTCTAATATTTTAAGCCAAAGGCAAGCATGCAATTGTATTTTATTTGGAATTTCTTATGAATTATACTTTGCTAATTATTATATCCCATAAATATATGTAATTCCCATGGAACATTTTTCTTTTCTTGTAAATAGTTGAAAGTGATGAGTAATAGAAATAGAGATTAGATGGCTCTCCCAAGAACTAGTGCGACATATATTAGCGGAGTTGATGGATTTCTAGATATGACATTTCAAAGGACCGCACAAGGACAAGAAATATTTTTCTCATGCAAAAAGTGTTTGAACTGTAATTGGTATTATATAGCAATAATTTGAGATCACTTGATAGTCTACAGTTTCGTAAAATGCTATTCTAAGTGGGTATTCCATGGAGAAGGGTTGTCAATGTATTCTGAAGGATTACTATCACATAGTGAAGGACTTGATCCTCTTGATGACATGGATGGCATGTTGCAAGATATGCATATAAATGTAGCAATTGGAGAGAAAAACTTCCCAAGGATTTGTGAAGGTCCAAATACGGAGGCAAAGAAATTTAACAAGTTAATGGAGGAAGGGCGTACAAAAGCTTTTATCCACTGTGTAAGAGTTTCTCAAGACTTTATTTCATCGTTTGATTATATCTTTTCAAGTGTCTTCATTGGCCAAGTAATGTGGCATTTGTTAACCTTCTAGACTTATTAAAAGAAGCCCTTCCTGATGCTAAAATTTTGAATTCTTTTAATGAAGATGAGAAGACAGTGAGAGATTTAGGTCTTGATTACAAAAAAAATACATGCATGCCCAAATGATTGTATGTTGTTTTGCGATCAGCATGAAGAAGCAAATAATTGTCATGTGTGCGGTGCTTCTAGATGGAAATTGGAGGAGAAATTTGCAGATGATAGTGCTAAATCCTCCGCTATAGATGCTAAGGTTTTATGATACTTTCCTCTTACTCCTAGGCTACAGAGGTTATTCATGTGTGAAGAGACAGCTATTGCAATGAGATGTCATGCAACATATCTTCCGAATGACAGAAATTTGAGGCATCCGACTGATACTAAAGCTTGAAAAGATTTTGATGATTTGCATCCTGAGTTTGCTCAAGACCCTCACAATGTGAGGTTGGGACTTGCAAGTAATGGGTTCCATCTATTTCGAACGATGAGTATTTCTTATAGCACATGACCTATTGTGTTAATAAATTACAATTTATCACCATTGGTCTTTATGAAGTCTGAATACATTTTCTTATTAATGATCATTCCGGGTCCTAGATCACCTAGTAAATACATTGATATCTACTTGCAGCCTTTACTTAAAGAGTTGAAGCACTTATGCGAGATTAGTGTTGAAACATATGATGCCACAAGAAAACAAACATATCTCATGCGGGTGGCATTACTATCGACAATTAGCGACTTCCTTGCTTATATTATGTTATCAAGATGGAGCACCAAAGGAAAGCTAGCATGTCCTTATTGTAATTATGGGACTTGTTCCAAATATTTGACGTATAGTAGAAAAATATGTAACATGGGTCATCGGAGATTTTTAGCTAAAAATAATCCTTGGCGTCATAACAAGACATCATTTGATGGTATTGTGGAGTTAAGAGATGCTCTGATCCATTTGTCAGGATTGGATGTTGCACAAAAGTTATGAAATCATGTTAATATTTTTGGAAGACACAAAAAAAAAGAAGCCATATGATAAGAATGATCCATGGAGGAAAAAGTCTATTTTTTTTTAGTTGTCATATTGGGAATAAAATACTTTGCGCCATAATTTGGATATCATGCACATTCAAAAAAATGTTTGGGACAATTTGTTGGGGAAATTGTTAAATATGGTTGCAAAAACAAAAGATCATCTAAAGCACGCCTCGACCTTGAAGAAATGGGTGTAAGGAAAAAGTTTTAGCCAACTAGATTAGATGGATGCAGCAAAATTCAATATGCTAAAGCTTGTTATTCAATGACCCCACACATGAAACTCTTTTTTTAAAAGTCTTCAAGCATGTAAAATGACCACAATGGTTTGCAACGAATATTTCTCAATTTGTGCAATTGGATGATAAGAAGATTCTAGGCTACAAATGTCACACCCACCCCTTCCACCGAGGTAAATGTGGCACCCATCAGTTAAAAATTCTTTTTAACTGGAAACTGACGCCTCTCAAAAACCAAATCAAACTTACAAATCACATTTTACAACTTCACACCAACTACAGGTTCAAATACATAAATACCATGAATACAATAACTCAAATTTATGGGTACAACCGCTACAAGATCACAACACCAATGACAAGAAATAAAGAAAGGGGGACCCACTCGCAGCCTCCCGGACTCAACCCCCGACTAGCTCTATACTCGATCAGCAATCTAGGGGTCCCGCCTCCTGCAGCTTTACAAAGACATTCGATTGGCTCAGTAGTGGCTTAATAATTTCAAATACTTAAATACGAGATATATAAAGTATATAAATACCAACTTCTCAAATAATTTTTTTCCAACTTTTCCAAAAATACCGAATTCTAGCAAAAATACATTTTTTTAAAGAACTTTTGAAACATAAATTCAACATAGATCAACATCAATTTGATTTTCTCGAAAAACACAAATTTTGTGAGAGACGCCTCATCACAATTCAAAAAATAACATAAATTTCAAATTCAAAAATAAAGCAATACCCAACACTCACCCAAAGATAACATGGTCTAGAAAACTCTCTAAACCTTCGCCAGTGCGCGGCTAGGTTCAGAGCCGTCAAGGAACTCATGTCCTTAACGTTGACCCATCGGTTCACCGGTCGGTGACCCCCGGCCACCCGATGAATATCCGATCGAGGGCTTTCCGCTCCCACCTGAACTGGCCCTCGTAGAAATCAATACTCAGGTCCACCACGCCACCTCTAAAGGCTGGCCCGTCACCATCAAAACCATCAAGTAAATATAGCAATAATACCATCTGTATAAATCATAACACAGGATCCTTTTCCAGGACAAGTATTCACATCACGGAAATAAACATTATTTTCCACAAAGCCAATGCCAAAAGTATAACCATGCATAATGCCAGTAAAGATCCATGATACCATTCCTATACCGGGAATGAAAACCAATTCTACTAACAATGCCGATAAAAACATCTTTAATATGCTCACATGGTTTTCGCAAATCACTCCAAATCAAAGCATATATACCCATCAAAAAAATAAATACAAGAATTGAATAATTAAATCACATATACATGTATTTCCACTATTCACAAATACGTATAATTATACAAAACTGATGTATCAATACGGTTATCATGGCACATCGTAGGAAAAATAAATATAAGTATATTTCGACCTTATACGCAATTAAACATGATAAAAATGAAATACTTAAACATTTATTTCCAAAATACTAGCCATTAAACAATTATTTCAAAAATAATAAATATAATTTATTTATTTAAAAATAATAGCCACTACCAACTCACTCGGTCTCCTTGGGTTTCTTGCTAGACACGGAACTCCCTCCCAAGCCTAATCAACACCCTAACGGGATAACATAATAAAATAAATAAACAATTATGACAACTAAAAAACATAATTGAACCCAATGAGAAAAATACATGAAAGCAATAACCGACTCTCTAATTGGGGCCCACTCACTCCAATCGGTTCAAACTCGACCTTCCATAATTAAATTGGTCTCCAATTGCACTTAAGCCCAACCCGATTTGAAAGCTAGACCATTCTGAACCAACCTGAACCAACCTCAATTCCATCTGAACCAAACTCAAATTCACTGAACCAGGGTTTAATTAAACCCACTAGCCTTGAACCAACTTAATTCTTATACAAATTCTGTTGAACCAGCTTGGTTCAACCGAACCCAATTCTCTTCCAATTGGTTCAGCCCAAACCTTTAGCCCAACATCTAAAACCAAACCCAAATCAACTTCAACCAATTTAATTCAACCAAACCATTCAAGTCCAACCACACTCAACTTGATTTGATCAAACCCGGGACCGGATCAATTCAATTAAACCCAACCACTTCAATTCTCATCCAAAACCCAATTCAATTCAATTAAATGGACTTGGTTAAAACCAAATCAAACTCAACTCAATCAATTCAATTCAACTCAACCAAATCAATTTTGGCTAAACCCAACCAATTCCAATCCAACCATCATCATTAACACCTTAATCATCATAATCATCAACTTAATTAACTAAACCAAACCCTAATCTCGGTGCTACGATGAATTGCTACGATAGAAACCGAAAAATCTCATCCTCTATTCAAGCTAGATTCATCACAAATACAAGTATTTTTTCCAAATAACTTCAAGCATTCATCATCCATCAACAACAAACCATGATTATTTCTACTCAAATCTATCATTTTCTTCATCAAATAACCAATATATACATATATACATGCATACATACATCCATGCCGAATACAACACAAAGAAAGGTCCTTACCAAGCCAAGCCATCACCCCGGCGAACTCTCTCCGACGATCTCCAAGTTTTTCTCTTTAAAAACCTCTAATTTCTCTCATTTCTTCTAACTCTCGGGGTTCTTGTAGCAAAAATGGTGGAGAAGAAGATGAACAACACAAAGCTCTAGATTTTTTTCTCAATTAACTCTTCAGCCGAAATTCACTTTTTAGTCCCTGAAAAGATAATTTCTTATAAAACAGTCCCTGAAAAACTCCCAAATGGTCCTTGAATTATGAAATAGTATTCTGAAGAGGTCCTTTCAAATTACCCAACGGTCCCCAGGTTATAACACAACATTTTAAAAAGATCCCTTCCATCTTACCTTTCAGTCCTCGGTTTCCATAAACATTTCATGTCCATCCTTTTCATTTATTCTTTAACCCAAAATCTTGTAAAAACTTTTACATTTAAGTCCTTGTTCTTTCCACTTGGGTTTCTCACCAAAATTACTCTGTACAAAAATCTTACTGCAACTGTAGTATTACCCTAAATATATTTTTTTCAGTAATTATCCAAAGGTTCAGGGTATTACAATAAAAGCCATAAAGCTCATGTTATTATGTAATATTTACTTGGGGTTGTCATGCGGAAGACGTTGCCTAAAAATGTTGTCACTGTCTTAATTAAGTTGGGTGATTTTTTTCGGGTATATGTGGTAAGGTTGTGAAGATGCAGGACCTTAATTAGTTGCTGAAGGAAATTATTGAAATTATTTGTCGTCTACAAATGACTTTCATCCCAATTTTTTTTAGTATAATGGTGCATTTGACTAATCATTTGATAGATGAAATCAAACTTGGTATTTTGCTCGAGATATATGCATGATAGTGTAAAGACAAGATTCAGTAGATATGGGAGGATTACTAATTGGTTACAATGGATGATGAAGCATCTCCTATTTTCCCAAAGATTGGGCATCCAATTGTGGGAAACAAGAGAAATAAAGGCAAGACTTTCACTTTGGATCATGAGTCCTTAGCAAAAACTCATCATTATGCTTTGTTCAATTGTGGAGACAAACATCTGGAGAAATACATCAAGTAAGAAACAACCCTGCCTCTTAAATGATTGTGTGTGTGCTTATTTATTTTATTTTTTTTTAGTAGCACGAGTTGTAATTGTTTAAATATGTTTGTGTTTGATAACTGCAAAGAACATGAAAACTTGATAAACTTAAGGAGTAAATTAAGTAGATGGCAAAGCGCACAAACTCACAATCAAGATCTTATATTTTGGTTTGAAGAAAGAGTGAAGAATGAACATGTTTGAAGAAAGAGTGAAGAATGAACATGTACCTGACTACATTATGTGGTTCTCTAAAGGCCCAAATGTAGTTGCTACCAAATATAGAGAGTATTACATCAATGGATCTCATTTTCACACTATAAAACATGATGGAAGATGCAGAACTCAAAATAGTGGAGTCACTTTGCAAGCTTTAACTCCAAGTTTTTCAAGTGCTAGGGATCAAAATCCAATTGTTGGAAATGTTACTTACTATAGAGCAATAGATGAAATAATTGCAATTGACTATTGGCCCAATTTCAATGTTGTTCTATTTAGGTATGCTTGGTTTCAGGTTGTGAAAGATTATTATGGGCTCACATACGTAGATTTTAACAAGTTTGCTACTTGGATGATCCTTTTGTCATTGTTTCACAAGTGCAACAAGTGTTCTATATTGAAGATCATATTGAAGTGGGGCTACATTATGTTATGAAGAAGGTTCTAAGAGATTTATATCGCCTTGAAGGGGAAAATTGTCCAAACATTGAGCAAGTTTTTTGGAGTGAAATTGATTACTATTCACATGATATCAGCGAACCACATAATGAAACAGAATCTATGAATTAGGCAAGAGACAATCAAGCTGCTGAAACTATAGATATACCTTCACATTTGTTACAAGTCCAAGAAAATGAAGAGACAGAAGAAGATTCAAATATTGATGATACTGAGTGGGATAGGATGGATATTAATGAGTGGAAAAGCTTTTTCATTTCTATCGCATATTTAGCTTTTGTAAATTTGATGGTTGATATTGAATGATGTTGGAAATTTTGGTTTTATTATCTTATATGTCTCTATTTTTATTCTAATGCATATTCAGTTTGTTGTGTTCCTTTTAAGCTAACAATATTTGTGATTCTTTTTTTTCAAAATAATTTAATATGATGTTGTTGGATATTTAATAATCAAAATTCCATTTTTATCTTAATATGGTCTACTTTGTTTAATAATATTTCTTTCTTTATTGTAGGGAAAAGTTCCAGAAAGCTCACATAAATCTCTTTGAGACTAGTTATTTCAAGTGTTATTTACGATAATTCTATCAGGTATTATCTTAATATTAGTAATTTCTCTTTTCCTTTAAGCCAAATGTGGTTTTAAATTGAGAAAATTATGAATTAAACTATTAATTGATTTTATTTAAAATGATTTTGTTCACTAATTTTGCTTGTTAACAATTTCAAGAGCTAATGTCTTGTATGTAACCTACATTATATGTGACATATCTAGATTTGACATGTTTAAAAGTGTAGAAAACTTTTTAAGTACTTTTTGGCACATAACTTGCTATAGTATATATTTTTTTCATAATTCACTAGATTTTGGCATGTTTGAAAGTGCGGAAAAATCTTGTGAGCATAAAAATTATGAATGTTGACAATGAAGAAGACAAAGAAGTTTGTGAAACCAGGATCTATTACTTCATATTTGTGGACACAACATAAGTTCCATAGAAGTTAAGCTCATGTAAATGTAGCACACATACAAGATCATGCGTTAAAGGAAGTCACACAAATAAATCAAGATCAAGAGATTGAAGTACAAATGGAGATAGAAATGAGGATTGGAATTGAGCAACAAGATTAAGACCATATAGATTCTGTAAGCCAACAAGAAATAAATCAAAATTCAACCATGCAAATTGGGGTACCTCCACCATTAGTTGCAACTGTGGCAAATGAGGATGCAATTACAATATCAGAAGGTTCAATTACTATATTCAATATATAATTATGTTTATAAATATATAATGTAGTTATAATGATTTTACTTATAATGCAGGTCCTTCTACAAGGAAAAAGAGAGGTCAAATAACAATGACCACAGTTCATGCATGGTCTGAGGAAAACTGAAAGCCCATATTCTTAAATAAATTAAATCAGTCAATAGTAGCAGATGATAAGACTTTGAGCATCAGTTTTTTAAGAACATTGGCTCAAAATTCAATACTTGCAACCCTTACAGTCACTAATTGGCACAAAATGCCTACAAAAAATCATTATGGGAATATGTTCAAGTTTAGAAGATTCTTACTTGTTTGTTATCTAATTATTGCTTTTCATATTAAATATTTTGATTGTTGTTTTATAATTTGATTAAATATAATTGTTTGTGCAGAAAAAAAAAACATAGTTTCTCAAGAAGGTAAAAAGTGGGTTGTCGCTACTATTAAAGATGAATGGAGGGTATATAAGTATAGGGTGAAAAAAGAACATTATTATAAGTACAAAACTCATAAGCTTAGAATATTGAATCGCCCACAATATATTGGAGAAGATAATTTCAAAGAACCGTTGAACTATTGGAATTCAACCAATTCAAAGGTATAACAATTTTTAGTTTTCAATCACTTTTATTATGTCAAAACTACTTTCTCCAAGCTATGCTAATAGTAATGAAAATCTTTATGTAGAGAATCACCAAAATAAATACAAATAATCGAAAGAGACAGATTAATATGCACACGGCGAGCAAAAAGAGTTTTGCTATGATAAGAAAATAAATGGTCAGAGTACGTATGTTTTTTTTCATAAATTCAATTGATATTCTAAGAATGTTTTGGTTAACTTGATTACACTTATTATGATTAGTATTGTTTTGATTACCTTGACTATATATATTATGATTGTTAACATCAATTATTTTAATTTTGTGATTTTTTGAAAATATTTCTAATTGTATTGTCTTTTATAGTTGGTATGATAATTTCTATGTGTGGTGCTACATTGATTTTTTTTAAATTTTATGGTCTTTTGAAAATATTTCTAATTATACTGTCTTTCTTGTTGGTATGATAATTGCTATGTATGGTGCTACATTTGATTATTTTTGTATCATATACAAGCTCATGCTAATGAAAATTATGTTTTTATTTTAAATTGATATCCTAAAAATGGTTTGGTTAACTTGATTACACTTATTATGATTAGTATTGTTTTGGTTTCGTTGACTATACCTATTATGATTAGTGTTACCAATAAATTGAATTTTGTGGTCTTTCGAAAATATTTCTAATTATATTTATTTATTTATTTTGTATGATAATTGCTATGTGTGGTGCTACATTTGATTCTTTTTGGATCATATACAAGTCCTTGTTAATGAAAATTATGTTTTTATTTTAAATTGATATTTTAAGAATGTTTCGGTTAACTCGATTACACTTATTATGATTAGTATTGTTTTGGTTACCTTGACTATACCTATTATGATTAGTATCATTAATGAATTTAATTTTGTGGTCTTTTCAAAATATTTCTAATTGTATTGTCTTTTTTGTTGGTATAATAATTTCTATGTGTGGTGCTACATTTGATCCTTTTTGGATCATATACAAGTCCTTGCTAATGAAAATTATGTTTTTATTTTAAATTGATGTTCTAACAATGTTTTGGTTAACTTGATTACACTTATTATAACTAGTATTATTTTGGTTACTTTGACTATACCTATTATGATTAGTATTATCAATGAATTTAATTTTGTGGTCTTTTCAAAATATTTCTAATTGTATTATCTTTTTTGTTAGGATGATAATTGCTATGTATGGTGCTACATTTGATCCTTTTTGGATCATATACAAATCCTTGCTAATGAAAATTATGTGTTTGTTTTTAGTCCTTTTTTTTGCAATTAAAACAATAATATGCAAATGAAAACAATGAGGTACTAACTAATACTGCTCTTTTTATTGAAACTCGGACAAGACCTCATAATGAGTCCTTTGATGATACTAGTGACAAGATTGTAAGGATTTCTTTTTATTTATATGCTTTTAGAATATGATTTTTAGAATGATGTTTTATCTTGCATATGACTGATATCACATCAAAAAAAAATTTAATAAATTCCTTATTCTATTATAGTCAAATGCAGGCTGTTCAGACACAACAAAACAGTGAAAACTAATTTGTTGATGCAATTTCTTTGATGATAGGAGAGACATGACCAGGTCATGCTATGTTGTATGGGAGGAGTGTTACACTAACAGATTTGAAAGGAAAAGGAGTTAGTGGTGAATCTTTTATAAAAGTTTCTCAAAATTTCATTAAAGGCATGAAGGAAAAGATGAGAGAAGAAGTGAGAAATGAAATGGAAGAACAATTGGTAGCTTACAAATCACCTTTGCAATCATCTGTAAAGCAACAATTTTTTTCTATGATGTCAGAGCTCCAAGGTTTGGTTCCAGGAATGAATATCAACCAAATTCCTAAGTTTAATTTATATTTTGTTTCCCCAAGAGATGCTAATAGTGCACCAACTCAAGCAATACGTGCACGTATTATATCCTCTACTAATAGCCATGAACCCCTCAAGTATTTTTTTTATAATAATTTTCATTTTAGTTGATGTCATTATGTTGGAATATAGTTTATAGTATGATTTTATTTTAACAAAGTTTATTATTATGTTAAGTAATATAAATTGTATATATTACACAAATTTTTTTATTATTTTTACTAAATAATTTTTTTATAATTACAGGAACAATGATGTTATATTTTCAGTTGGTTTCATCCAAAACATTGAAGATGACTTGTTTTGTATTAAGTTCAAGTTGTTTTCTATTAACTAGTTTTCTCCTTGAATTCTTATGTTATTGAATATTTTTTTTCAATTTTAATGTTCATTAGACTCTAAGTGTTTATTACATTCAAGAATGATGTTTGTTAATGTTATAATTTTATTGAATTGAATTATTAAATTTATTATTTTTTGTAAAATGGTATATGATTATAAAACCACTATAGTAGATTTTATTAATTATTCCAGCAAATATTCTAAACCACTGCAATAGATTAGATGCAATTGTTGCAATAGTTTTTACACAACCATTGCTATAGCTATTATACTATCATTACAATATATATTATAAAATCGCTGCAACACATATTACCAAACCGCTACAAAATATATTATAAAACTACTACAATATATACTACAAAACTGCTGCACTAGGTATTACAACACTACTGCAATAGATATTACAAAACTAATGCAATAGATATTAGAAAACCACTGCTGTAGACATTGTGAAACCGTTGCATTATATAAAATAACCATTAAAAAATAAACCGTTGCAATATATGAAGCAATCACTGCCAAATTTAAAACTGCTGCAAAAACCAATGCCAATTGGAACTGGTAAGGCAACGGTGTGAAACCGCTGCAATATGATGCATAGATCTTATGCAATGGTTGTAATAGATGCAACGACTGCCAAACTGCTGCAATGGATCTTATGCAATGGTTGTAAGGCCTTTTGCAGTAGTTCATGACCGCTGCAAATTAAATAGACATTTATGTAGTAGAAGTTAGCCATTGGCTCATTAGATGAATTGATGCTTCCTGCCTCCAGCTACTTGTCTCTAAAGGTTCACAATCCATTGGCTCATTAGATGGAGATGCATTGTCATCATTTGTGCTACTGAATTGGTGGCAGTGGTGCGTGCATGATCATTTGTGGCATTATCATCCCAAACACATAAGCATAGCTCATCTAAGAAATATATAGGCTTATTTAAATATTTCTTGGTTTTTGGTTGTACTTATGAAAAATACCGCATTGAAAAGTATACGTTAAATTATAAAATACCAATAGAATTCACTTAACAAGTAATACATAAATATAACTCATATATCTCCACATATACATGATATGTGTCGTCTTTAAGCATTAGAATATTTTCCAAATTATTCCAATCAATGGCACTAAGATTCATGAGTTTCTTGACATCTTGATATTTTTTGTTTCAAAGTGCACATGTGATTCTCCATATTATCAACATCCATACAAGCGGCGGGGTATTTGCTATTGATAATGTTTACTGCTTCAACAAACGCTTGATGCTTGAATGATTTGTCAAATTTTAAACCACTCCTTGCCATGTTTGCAGGCAAAGGTATCAAGACATTGTCCATGTCCTTTGTCCATCTTTTGTTTAGTGTTCCTTTTTGCTTCTTACTTGGTGCCCCTTAATATTATTACTTGAGATTAACACATTAGCTACCAAATTTATAATCGAAAAAATCATTAAAACAACCTCTTAAGAGCCAAAGTAATGAGTTCATTAATAAGAAGATAATAGAAAGAATGAGTTCATTAATAAAGGAAAGCATTGTTATGTTAGTAAATTAATTCTATTAAAAGCATCCTTTTTTTAACCCAAAAGGAAAAGTTATATTCATATTAACACAAAAGCATTGATGTCAACCCCCCACCCCCAACCAACAAAAAAAAGACAACTATATTTTTATAACACCGCTTCTAAAATGCACCCCTTGAAAAGAAGGTGCGCCACATATTGTCCACAATGTTCTCATGAAATAAAAAGTTCCCAGCATCGCATTTGTACCTTATATCATTCACCTAATGTGTTAGGCCTCTCATAAGTAGGAACTTTCTCTTAACTAGGAACATCCTCTTATAACAGTATATCTTTTGGGTCTATTGCTCATATGAAATTGTGAAGCACACAACAAGCAAGAACAAGATCTACTTGAGTCATAAAAATATAGAAATATCGTGAGTCTAAAATCCTAAACTGATTCTTTAAAAGCCCAAAACCTCTCTCTATCCTTGATTTGAGTTGGGAATAACTAAGATTGAATAGCTCCTTCACACTTTGAGGTTTATGGTTTGCTTGTTCTTTTAGACGATACCTAACTTTTGAATAAGGAGCTATGAACTTGTGTTGTAATACCCCAAACCTTTGAAAACCTGTAAGAAACATATTCAGCGTATTATCATAATTGCCGTAAGATTTTTCCGCAGAACAGTTTTGTTGAGAAATCCAAGTGGAAAGATAAGGACCTAAGTGTGAAAGTTTATAGAAGATTTTAGTTTTACAAATAATAAAAAGGTTTGATCTGAAGTGTTGCCGGAAACCAAGGACTGAAAAGTAAGTTTGCAGATACCTTTTGGAAATATTATTTCATGATTCAGGAACCATTTGTGACTTTTCAGGGATGTTTTGGAAAGAAATTTTATTTTCAGGGATTGACAGTGAATTTCAGCAAAAATATAAGTTAAGAGAAAAAGTGTGGAAATGGCTGGCTTTTATGTGGGCTTTCATCTTCTTCTTCAATGGAGCCTACAACAGTGTTCCGAGAAAGAAAAAAAAAAGAAGAAAAGATGAGAGAAATTAAAACGAGAGACTTGGAAATCATCGGAAGGAGCTTGCCGGAGGATGGTTTGGGTTGATAAAAATTTCCTTGGTGTATTTTTTTTTATGAATGGGTGTATGTGCGTATGTATGTGTATGTGTGGTTAGTTTGATGAAGAAGAAGATGAGATTTGAAGAAGTGTTGATGGAGAGGATGAAGTGGTTTTTTGAAATTATTTTGTTTGGAAAATTCTTTGTATTTGAGTGGGATTTTGCTTGGAATGGAGAATGAATTTTTAGGTTACTGTAGATTACTGTAGCAACCGGAATTAGGGTTTCGCTTCGTTAATTAAGTGGATGATGATTATGATGATTAAGATGGTGATCATAATGCGTGGTCCGCGTGGAGATTAAGTGGTTGAGCTTAGCCAAATTGGTTGAGTTGGGCTTGATTAAATCAAGTGAAGTGGGTTTGATTTGAATGAGTCAAGTTCATTTAATTGGGTTGGAGTTGGGTTTGGCTAGCCAGGTTGAAATAGGTTGGGTTCATTTGGGTTTGAATAAGAGTAAAAAACGGTTTGGTACAACCAATTAAGGATTGACTTGATTTGGACTCAATGTGTAATTGAGTTGGGTTGAGTTTAGGTTAAGTTGGTTAAGATTGATTTGGGCTTGGTTCAGATTTTGGGCTAATGACTTTGGGGTGAACCAATTCAAGGACAATTGGGTTCAGTTGAACCAAGCTGGTACAATAGATTTTGTATAACAATTGGAATTGGCTCAATGTTGTTTGGTTAAATTGAACTTGGTTCAACGAAATTGAGGTTGGTTCAAGTTGGTTCATAAGGGTTTAGGCCAAATTAAGTTGGTTTAAGTGCAATTGGAGACTGGTTTGATTATGCAAGGTCAAGTTTGAACCGATTGGAGTGAGTGGGCCCAATTAGAGAGTCAGTTATTGGTTTTTTGTATTTTCTTTTGGGTTCAGTTATGTTTTTAGTTTTCGTATTTATTTATTTTATTTCATTATCTTGTTAGGTTGTTCAGGCTTGGGAGAGAGTTCTAGGTTTATGCAAAAACCCAAAGAAGACCAGATGAGTT
The DNA here is from genome assembly GCF_009730915.1 of Dioscorea cayenensis subsp. rotundata. Taxonomy (NCBI): domain Eukaryota; kingdom Viridiplantae; phylum Streptophyta; class Magnoliopsida; order Dioscoreales; family Dioscoreaceae; genus Dioscorea; species Dioscorea cayenensis. Next base: position 15,767,474 of record NC_052488.1, on the reverse strand, counting down.
GGTAGTAACTATTATTTTGAATAATTGGTTAATTGTTATTATTTTGAGATAATTATTTAATAGCTAGTATTTTGGAAATAATTGTTTAATTATTTCATTATATTATGTTTAACAATTTATATACTTATATTTATTTTCCGTTGTTGTGCCATGACAATCATATTGATACATCTGGTTTTGTATAATTATACGTAGTTTCAACTGTGAAAAATATATGTATATATGTTTTAATTATTCATTTCAGGCATTTATTTTAATGGTTATGTGTACCTTGACTTGGAGATGATTTGTGAAACTATGTGTGCATATTAAAATGTTTTACCATCAATGCTTGTGGAATTGGTTTTCATTCCTAGTATAGAAATGGTATCATGGATTTGGAATTTGTGGATATTATGCATGTATTGTGCTATTGAGCTTTCACATGATTTTAATTTTGACTACGGGCTTTAGTCCGATACTGCAGTGGGGGTCTCACGGTCCAGCCTGATAGGAGGCGGTGTGGTCAACCCTGAGTTTACCCCTGGTTAAGAGGTGCGTAGAGCAATTGACGGGGTTTATTTATGTGAGAAACCTGGGGTCACCATAAGGGATCTCAATGGCCAAATCAGGGTTTTGTACAATTATACTTAGTTTCAACCTAGTCATGATGGCGGCGAAGTTGGGGAGTGTTTTTAGGCCAATGATTTGAAATTGGTTTTACAATTCAGTTGTACAAACATGTTATTTCGGATTGTGATGAGGGGGTGAAGCCCAGCTATCGCTCTAAAGAGGCAGCCTCTCACAACAATTGTATTTCTTTGAAAAATTGATTTGATGATGATTCATAATGAATTTGTGTTTTAAAAGCTCTTTAAAGTTGTATTTTGTCAAAATTTTTGTATTTGGGAAAGTTGAAAAATTATTTGAGAAATTGATCTTGATATACTTTAAATACGCTATATTTAATTATTTGAAATTATTGAGCCACTATCGACCAACTGAAATGTGTTACAGTTGCAGAAGCAGGACCTTACTAAATTACCTGTGTGAGTATAGAGCCAGTCAGGGTTGAGTTCAGGGTTGCAGTGGGTCCCTTTTCTTTCTATGTGTTGGTGTCGTGATCTTGTAGCGGTTGTACCCGCATGTTGGAGTAATTATGTGTCTTGTATTCCTGTATTTGAACTTGTAGCTGGTGTAAAGTTGATAGTCATGTTTGTAAGTCTGATTTTGTTTAAAAGAGGTGTCAGTTTTCCAGTTAAAATTGATTTTTAATTGATGGGTGCCACATTACCTCAATAAAAGGAGTGGGTGTGACATGTGTACCATTGTGCACCCAACATTAACAAAGTTGTTGATCATTTATTACAAAGTCGATTAACTTATTTCTGTAGTGTATAGGAATTTTAGTGAGTGATAGAAATTGGAAAGAAATTTACAATACTCTAAAGAAAAGTTAACAATTTGGATTTAATTCAATATTAGGATGTAGTGATGTTCCTAGTTTAACAAATAAATCTTTAGTATTGGAAATAGCTTCAAGCACATCATTAAAATATTTGCTCGGCATACTTGATCTAACAAAATCAATTTTTATTACCCTGTTTTTGCATGGTATCCAATTATGTGAAGGTTGGTATAACGGTACATGTTCTTTTATTATGTCATGGTCCCATGTATAGTATCCCTCAAATGACCATGCTTTCTTAATATAACACATAATCTTAAGAAAGTGTCCTTGGGCATCAATATATATTCAATACAGTTATGAACTCCTTCATCTAATATTCAAGGCATGTATGCACTATGATGAATATTTCTAACCAAATAAGGCTCTTGGTGTGGGGCATATTATCATTATCTGTTAGACAACATAACCAAAATAATCGTCATGGTTACGAACACTGGCACTAGTGTATCGATAAATGAGATCATCTAAACTATTATTAACTATTCAACACTATATTCAAATGAGGAAAAAATTATTGAATATGCAATATCGTATAATGAATGCATATTATATATATATATATAATGCATTTTGAAAATATAACTTCAAGCATCGGCAAGTTTTGGCATTCAAAAGTCTTAAAATATTAAACTTTGACAATTTAATATATCAACCAAGGTAGTCATACATCCAAAGGATAGTTTAAAACTACAAAGATTCTATCCATCTGTAAATATACCTTTTTTGTGTCACTCTTATCTCAATCATCACAAGTTTATACATTAAATCTACTAAATATATTGAACCTTATAAGTTCAACTATATCCAAAAGTCTAAATACATGTCCATCGTCATCATCATCATTATTTTAGACCAAATCAAGATACACGCAATCCACCCAAGTAATTATCTAATGATATATGCAACAATTCAAGCATTGTCTAACTATAGGTAATAAAGTGACTTCATATTTAAGTGAAATGAAATGTTTTTTTATTAACATCAATTGGAACTAAATCACCCGTGTTTATCTCCAAGTTCATGCAAAGGATTCTTTTATTTTTTTCAATCATAAAGAGTGTCTCCATTCAAAAGCTTTGGCATTTAAATCCTAGAGGCTAGCATAATTAAACCTACATTTTATTACATTTAGATTTCCTTAAAAGGACCATAGGAAATGAATGATTTAACAATCATATTAAATTATATACCAAACAGGGGAGGGGATAAGTAATAGAGAAAAAAGGATAGTTATTCCACTGTAGTTGCATATGTAAGATAAAGACCAAAAGAGGTGCCAATCGCGATGGAACTCTAAAATTAAAGGTTTTGGCTAAAGAAGATTGAGTTATAGTAGAATTCATTCTGAAAAAAAATTGCATATATCCATATGGAAACACCATTGTGTCTGCATTTATAAAATAGAGACTTATAAAGTTGTACTAACTATACTGGCATAAAATTTTATTAATAATATCACAACATTTTTGTAAGTAGTAATGCAAGAAAGAACAAATAGCTTTTGATAACAAACTTAGTTTTATACTTGAAAGTCTATAGAGAGGTCATTTTTCTCTTAAAAAGTTCAAAAACATATTGAAGAAACTAAATGTAACATTTTCATGGTCACTGACATCTTCAAGAACTTTATAAGTTATAGTTGCTTGACAAGCTTCAGCAAAAGCAATAGCTACATAAGTATACTGGCTTTAAGAATATGCTCATAGAAATATAAGGGCATCTAGCTTCAACGTTAAGAACGCCTTTTCCATTGGTAATGGATAAATCAACATATAACCAAATTATTTAAGATTGGAGTGTAGTTTTTTAGGAGAAGATCATCACATCACAAGATTAACTAGGATTATATTTCCTAGTGCACATTTTTAGCAGATAATCGCATATCACCTTAGTATTTAAGATTATATTTGTCAATGCGCATTTTTAACAGATTATTTACACTCATTCATAAATGTACCACAAGAGTGTATGATAAATTTAATTCAGGTGTGGTACATAATGATGAAGTCGACATTATCATCCATATATGTGCCAATTTTATCTCCAAATTGAACAACATGTAGTCCACTTACATGATCATTTTTACAATACTCTCGAGTAGATCATGATCCTTATTTGGCTTGTTTAGGTACTACACATCTTGCAAATGCATTTAGTATGTGATAACAAATTAGTTGAAGATTTAAATAAAAACTATTTCAAAGTAAATTATTGAAAAGCATGCATAGAAATTGACTTAAAGTAAATATGTATCTTTATAAAGTTTTTGTACTCTAATTCTCGCATGATTATCATCTTTACTCTATTATCCCAATCAATTCCACTTAACTCTTTCACTTTTTCAATTCTTGCCCATCGCTTGTGAATTACACTCCAATAATTGGTCATATTTGCTTCAATGACTATGATACGAAACTCACCTTTCATTGTAGTAATTGTAGCATGGAATGCTTGGGGTTTAAAGCCCTTATCCATTTTGAAGCCTTGTTCAATCTAAGAAGCCATGAATTTTATGAAGAAGTGGCTTTCCAATACTGGTCCACCATATTGTATTGCTACCAATTTTCTTCACAAGGGTTCTTGTTGTTAACATTTATCTATCCTCCAATATCTTTGTGTAGTCCATTCTATAATTGACAAACAATTAAGCAAAATTTTTAAAAATAACAATTGATATTTTCTCAAAATTGCCATTGAATGCAACATAATAAAGTTTTATAGTATCATATTATAAATGATAACAAACATGGAAATTAATTATCAAGTACAAGCCCAAAAAATTAAACAAATAACCAAGAAATAATAGCACAAGTCATGGCCTAAAAAGAAATACACTTTATTATGGAAACAGAATGTAACCATCTACTTGTTCGGCCATATATTACATGCAATTTGTTCTAGATGTGTCACCTATTTCTGAGCCATATGTTACTTTCCGAGGGGCGCAACACTGCTCACTTTTGCTTAGAGAGTATGAACATGTCTTCACCACCACTGAGGATGTAATTATTTAGAATACTTGTAGCCAAGGCTAGGTCAACTTGAGTTTTAAATGAAAAGAATGGAATGGCCTAGATGAGAAAATTTTAAAGCATCCCTTATGAGAACTAAAAGCATGTTCTATGGTGGTATTAACCAATGAGTGATGAAGGTTAAAAAGTTCTTTGTTGTTTAATGTATCTTCAAGCCAAACTCTTTAAGATAGTATTTGACACCCCTATAGGGGGATATAAAACCTGATCTTGTTGAGTAACTGACATCAACCAAGTATTATTTCCATAGGAAAAGACAAAGGTAAAAATCTTAGTTGGGTATTGTACAAACTATATTTTTCATTTTGAGTACTAAACTTTATTTGGATACTCAACTTTAATTTCATATCAACAAAAAGGGTACTAGTTAGTTTTTGGTGATAAAATGCTGAGTTGCACGCCCTATTCCCCAATCATCAATGCCACATCAACCTAATGTCCACGCAAGCCATTACTTATCCACGCCAGTGCCCATGTCAGCCTTCTTTCCTCTTTCCTCTTTCCTCTTTCCTCACCCAAAACAACTGAGACTTCCCTTTTTCTCATCCCACAGTGGTAGACATGTGAACAATTACCAGCGAAAAGATCTCATTTAGCACACACGATTATATTGGAGAAAAGACTTTGATTGGTGCGTCATGAAGATCGACTGGAGGATAAGGATGGAAGGAGACGATGCACCATCTTATTGTGAGTGGTTTCATGAACCATGTTAGGATTTCCAAATATTGGGGCTAAATTTAGGGTTTTCAAATTGCAAATCTTCCAATATGCATGTTTTATTTTTGTCTTAGTTTAAATGCTTGTCTTTGAAGGTTCAATATTGGCATTAAATTTAGGTTTCCAAATATTGCAAGAACTTTGAATGCTTGCTAAACATTGTGACTTTCCATCCTCTGCCATTTGAGCTTAGTATTATTTGAAGTTGTTTAGCAATTACATTAATTAAGAAAAAAAAGACAGTTCTAGTAATTGGGAGAATTTGGATATTAGATTTTTTAGAGATAATTGTCTTCAAACATCAAATTAATGGTTGACCAATCTTGATTTATATTACTTATCATATGGCAAAACTATATTTAGAACCCTAGACTACTTAAATCTTTCTCACTCCAAAGAATTTTAAACTCATTAGATTTGGTTTTATAGTCGATTTGGCTATAAAACCAAAACTATCATCTAATGCAATCTGAGTTACATGGGTTTTTGAAATTCAATGAACCAAAATTGGATTTTTAAAATAGGAGAAACTCAAGTTATATGTAATTACAAATCAATACAAACAAGCACTGTCGTAATTATTAAGATTAATTATTTAAATTAATAAATTTATTAAAAAAAAATAACTAAAAAATATTAAAAAAATAAATAACTAACCATTCATAAGTATTCCTTCCAATATTGGACGGAATAGGATTGTAAAGGGAATCCTATACCTTCCGATAGTGCTGCCCATTTATTTGATATATACATCAAAGTAGAGAATAGTTCCAGGTAATGGCAATCACTTTTGACCCCAAACAAACATTAAATTTACTTTATTTTATTTTTAAAAGGTCAAAATATCTAAATGATCCCTCTATTTTGCGTTTTCCGCATTTTTAGTCCCTCTAATATAAAATCCGCCTTTTTGGTCATCATATTTTTCATATTTTTGTCTTTTTGGTCCTTCTAATTGACGAATCTGCCCTTTTGGTCCTTCCAGTTGATAAATTAAAGGGATCAAAAAAGGATGAAAATGTGTAAATACGAGGACCAAAAGGGCGGATTTTATAACTAAAGGACAAAAAAAATACAAATACAAGGCCCAAAAAGGCAAATTTTATGTTAGAGGGACTAAAAAAGCGGAAAACAAAAAATAGAGGGACCATTTTGATATTTATACCTTTTTAAAACTTCATTTTCAAAAGAACCTAAACAAACTTGTTTTCTAAAAAGAAAAAAAAGTTCGTAAAAAATTTATTTATTTTTATTAAATGTATAACAGTTGGTCTATACCAAGCACATTTGTTTATTTATTTTACTTTTAAAATTCCCATTTTCTAATATACACAATTATAAACTTCTATGGGAATATATTTACAAATTTGCCAGAGAACCCCAAAAATAACTGGGCTTGGGCCCGGGATAATAAGAGAAAGTAGCAGGCCCAGTTTGGCATTTCCCATCAATAAAGAAGCACCATTTCGTCTCAAGAACGACTCTTGTTCGCCCCACCTTCTTTCCCTTTCTCTCCAAAGTGAAAACCCTTCTACCGAACCATGTCGTCTTCGTCGTTCACCGGTCCTGCTGGATGATTCCTTGCATTGATGCTTGTTAATGGCGGATTTATGGTTTCTCCATCCCTTCTTCCCCACCGATCTCTCAATTTCTTAGATTTTCTACAAGGTGAATCTCATCTGCCCTTTTCTAACTTTCTTTTGTACCTTTTATTCTTGTCCAGTGGGGTTTTAGAGGTGTAAGACGACTAGGTCTGGATGAGTATTTCGTTGTTCTTTTGAAATTTTCGAATTTATTCTTTTGATTTAGTTTGTTGACATTAGGTGTCTGTGAACGATTGCTGTTGATTTTTGTTTTGTTTTGTTTTGTTTTTTTGTTTTTGTTTTGCTGAGTGATTGACTGTTAATTCAGCTGTAACATTTAGTGATCCAAGAGTTGGTCGCTGATGAGGTGCTCTATTTGCTCTAGATTTATGGTTTCAGGTGCTAATTTTTCTTTCTTTTCGCATTTTTTTTATATCTCAGGTTGTCATTCTTGGTGTGCTCCCTTGTTATTGCTGATTTTTTAAAATGCCTGTTTGTTGTTATTGGGTGAAGTCTCTGAGTGCAATCATTATGGTTCAATGCTGAAATAGCTCAAAATCCACGTTTATGCTGTTGAGCATGATAAATCTAAAGCTATAATTGTATTCTTGGGTTTTGCTAATGTTTATTCCTAAGTTTGTTGATATTTGTGTGTTGAATGTTGATGCAACTGAATGAAAATTTTTGTATCATTTCTCTTTGAGTTGGTATTCTTATAAATTCTTCAATTAGAAAGCTTTTGCTAACAGCATTCAATTTTCTTTGATCTGCATTTCATCATGGTCACAGAATTTCATGTTAATGGTATATATATTGATGATTGGCAGTTCATTTCATGCAATGACAACTTCTCAGAATGTTGAGGTGGAAGCTGCCAAGTTTTTGCACAAGCTTATTCAAGAATCAAAGGACGAGCCTGCCAAACTCGCAACTAAACTCTATGTGGTTTGTAGAGATTAAAATGTGAAATACAAATCTTCTATATATATATATGTATATTTCTCTTTTACTTATGACTAGGTCTGAGAGACATCGTACATCATCTTGAGCATAAGTATTTTCGCCTGCATCGAAATACTGAACATAGACGTGTTGTATATATGTTTGATGGCTCTTCTTTTGTCTGTCTATACTGTTTCAGATTTGCCAACATATGAAATTAAGTGGGAAGGAGCAGTCACTACCATACCAAGTGATATCTAGGTAAAATATCTGTGGTTGATTACACAAATAATTTATGATACTCTCAGCTGGGTTTCCTATTATATATATATATATACCAATAATCAGAAAAATATCTTACTGATTTAGTTGAAGTTTAGTTGGTGAATTAGATAGGGACTTTTGTCATTCATTCAACTGAACCTATATTTAGTTTTGATGATACCTTGCTAGTTGACAATGCAATTAAATCTGTTAAATTTTCAAAGTATATGCGAGTCCTAGGAAGTTGATGAAAGAAGCTTGCAGCATAAGTCACCGTTATGCTGTGGATTTCTATGCACGTATGGATCTGGTTTTGTGTTTTTAGAAGAATCTGTTACTTTCAAGGAGGACAGTTCACTGTTCCATTTAGTACTATCCTTGGGCTGCATGTATAATTCTCTCTTCCACTTCCAGAATGGTATCGAACTACTTGTCCTGTCCTGTGGAAGTTTTCTTTGTGTTGTGGTGATTGTTTCCGTTGCAATTTTTTTTGTTACATTACATAAATTCTACAGCTGGAATATTGTTACATATGCTGCAATTTTGGCAGATTATCTATTTGTGCATGATTTTTCCTTAGATATTGTTGGATCAAGTTACATAACTAAGATGGTGCTAAAATAGATTTTAGAGAACTATTCTAATTACCTTATAGTGTTGGATTAATGGGAGCATGAAAAACATGTTTTTGTCCTCGTTATCCTTACGTGGTTTCATGAATCCCGTAGGAATATATCAGATAAAGAACACACCTGGTCTATTGTCTATCACTTGACTGTCAGATGCTATATATTTATGACTGTGAAGCATGACTTACCTGAAACTTAGCGGTTATTGAGATATTCCAATGTAGTTACTTCACATTTTGTCACATGGTTGTTGCCTAACATTATTCGTTCCTGTGGTATTTTTATGTTTTGAAGGGAGTTAGTTATTTTATTTGCTCAGTGTAGCATTTGGTGTTGAGTTTTGTCCAAAATTGTTATTTATGTTGACTGATATTTTTAAATTATCTCACTATATCAGGGCCATGGAAACTGTTATAGGGCAGCATGGTCTTGATATTAATGCTCTGAAGGCATCTCGGGTTTCATTACCTAGTGGATCTCAGATGATGGATACCGATAAACAATTCTCTTCTGGTGGAATTGACATGGCTAGTAAAGGTGTGGCTTTGAACACATGGCATTCTGCATCAAGTAGTCAAGCAAAGGAAGAAGTTTATGGGAATGCTTTCCAGAACTATGGGGTCCCAAAAGATTCCAAAGTTTTAGATATGGCCAGGCATGAGGGGCTTCTCTCGAATAGGACAACTGCAGGTTTGCGTAGGGTGGATAGTATGGGAACTGATGTGCATCAAGTATCTGTGTCTCAGAAGAGTACACAATCATATGAGCATGAAAGCCCAGCAAGTGTCCCAATGGAAGAATCCAGATCTGCAAATTCACAGGAAGGACATGATACTGAAAGATCTGATAAACAACTGGGAACTAAGGATCCTAAGAAAACTGGTGGTAAGAGAAAAAGAACAGATCCTAAAGCTGTGTCTGATGTTCAATATGACAATCCTCGGTCATCAGATTCTCCCAGTTCTGCATTTAACTCGAGGAAGGGAAGGCAGATGAGTAAAAGTGGTCTTCAAGGACAATATATGGCTTCTGCCTCCAACCAAGAAGGTGGCAACACTTTTTCTGAAAGAAATTTGGACAAGACCAAAAATTCTAATTCCTTTCCAGTCACACCAAAATCAAAAACTTCTGAGGAAGGTGAATTGTGTTCGAGTCATATTGCTTTTGCATCACAAAGGGGTGGCTTACTTCCTTCTAGATCCAATAGTATGAATTCCACCAATGTCTGGAATCAGAATAAGTTTACTCCAGCTTCAGAAAATGCCAAAGGTTCCCTTCCTGGTTTTGCAGAAGCTTCTCCTGGTATTTCTGGTGAAAATAAATATTCTGGGAATGAAGCAAAACATAGCACACACTGGGCAGAAAATAATAACCCACAGAGTACCAATTTAGCTGCCAACTATAAACTTGGTACTATGAAGATGAATGACAGAACACCGGGTGCTTTTAGTTCATATACAATGGCTAGGCCGGGATGTGCTCCACAAGCATATTTTAATAGTTTGTCATCAGAGAGTCAGGCTCATGGTCTGCCTTCCAAATTGAACAAAGAAAGGATTTTTGAAACTTCTCTAAATTCTCAGGCGTTGGATAAGGGCAAAGATGCAATAGGTATGCCTCTAAGCATGCAGTTTATGTCTCCTAAAGCTTTGGCTGAGTCTGACTGTGGGAAATTTGGTTTTGCAAATGCTGCTGCATTTTCTGATAAAGTCCTGGAAGGTCGCATGGGTTCAGCCTCTCATGTGGCAGATACTTCACCGGCTTATCTTTCTTCTGGAAAGGTATGCTTTCTTTAACGGCTCTGATTTCTCATCAACATTGTCTTTGTGCATTGTTTGGTTCTTATGTTTTCATCTGCTTATCACATCTCCACAATTTTATTTACATTCTTGTTGGTTCTTTCCATGTTGATTCCTTTTCTCTGATAATGTTATCTCGTCTCTATGGAGCACTTTTTCCATCTAAATTTCTTACAGGCATAAATCATTATAGTATGCCATTTTTCACCGCATATTCTCTCCTGTTGAATTCTAGGCAAACTCATTGATTGGTCATTTAGATTTTGTTGGGTTTTGATGTGTTGATTAATGATTCTTGCCCTCTGGTTCTGGTTTTTCCTCGCTTTAGGCTCCTTTCCAATTCATATTTCTGCTGTGCATTAATACTTTTATTTATCACATCATCTTGTCCCTGTTGAATTGCGGGCAATTTTATTAATTGGTCTTTTTACTACCAAAGCTTACATTATTTATCTGTGGGTTTAGTGCAAGCACGCAAAGCCCATTTTTTGGTGTTAGTCCTGTCCAAGGATTTTAGTCCCTTAATGCTAATATTGACAGGATAGGTATTATTCAGTTTCTTCATGCAAGCTTGTAAAGCCCTCAAAACTATTCTCAGATTTTAGAAAGAAGTTTCAGTTTTGTTGTAAATCGTGCATTATTGATAGTTTGGTGTTTAAACTTTTGCTCCAAAAAATGCAAATGAACTTTTCCTTTTTCAAACATGAATACACTATTGAGTATTGTGTGCATGTTGCCATGTTCTTTGCAATTTCACATAAATAAATGAATTCAAAAATATGGGAGGCTCCTATTTGTGTTTTAAACCATACATGTTTTAGGCATGCTGTTCAATCTTTCCGGTGGAAGATGCAAGTGTATCTTTTCTTGCTCAAATGTGAACATGTTATTGAGTATTGAATGCGTGGACTTAGGAATTTCAGTGGTGGTTCCACTTACTAATTTACCGGCAATATTACTAACTACTGGTAGTTTTAGGTGACCCATCAAATGAAATTATAGTTAGCAACTGTTTTTCTCTTTTTTTTTTTGAGGGTACTTCAATGACAATGCTGCAAGGTTTAAAAATGCGAAAAGCGTAGTTGAGGCGTTTTGCTTTTATGAGACGAGGCGTAAGCCTCAACAAAAACTGAAAATTATAAATAATAATTGATAAAATAGACTAAATAGTCATAAAATTCATAATAAAATGATTCGTTGTCTTTGGTTTTCATATTTTTTTTAACTTAAACTTATTTCATAGTTCATTTTAAGTTTATTTTTATTTCGTTTTGATTTCATATCTTTGATTTCATTGGATTGGAGATGATTAACAATCATCATTAAAAATAATTAATTATATAACATGTTATAAAAAAAATATTTTTGAATAATTTGTAGATAATGAATAAAGAATAATAGTTAATTTATATTAATCATTAGTGTTAAATTAGTATTTAAATTATAAATATGTTTAATATTTTTAACTAGAGATATAGGTAGTGAACATTTTGATATATTATTAAAATATATATTTTATAATTAATTCTTATTTTAGAATAATCTCATCCATTAATTTGATGATGGTTAAAAAACCCTAGCCTCCACCACATTGTCTCTTTCCTCTCATCACCAGTTCAAAGCCGCCACCACCGAAAGCCATCCGCCACCGTCCGCATCTTCTCCGGTCTTCGCAAGTCCGCAACTTCCCCCTTCTCAAAGCCGCCACCACCGAAAGCCGTCACCAGCACCTCAAAGCCATCCGCCATTTTCTTTTCTTATCTTCACGGGGCGTACGCCTTTTCCACCTTGAGGCTCACCTCCTCGAGGCGGAGCGCCTCGCTTGGTTGGGGCGCAAGCTGCGCCACTGGCCATGGGGGCGTACGCCTTGAGGCAAGCAGCCACCGCCTCGCCTTGAGGCGCGCCTCGAGGCGTACGCCTCATTCGCCTTTTTAAACGTTGCAATGCTGCATATTATTTTTTCGTGTTACCTTCAGTCTTTCAAATATTTATTCATCATTCTGCCTTTTTATCATGCCAGCAACTGAGGATACAATCTTGATTGTTAGACTTCAGAATTTAAGTAATCTGCTGGCTTACAAACTCTTTATCTGAGTAACCTGGTTTACCATTTGTGCACAACCTTCACTGGTTGAATATTTGCTTACCCTGGTGAAATCTCAGCCTAAAGGATTGGCCGTTGCTTATTGTTAGACTGGTTGTGTACTCATATTTTCCTGATCTACAACACTAAATAATACTTGCAGCAAGAAAAACTGTGGTGTTATGTTAGTATTTAGAAATTTTGGATTTAGTGAATACAATATGATAAACATACCTGTATGAATGGAATGGTAATGCACACTGGTACATTTATTTTACCGACATCAGATAGGGCGATAATATCTGTATGCTGTCCTCTAGATCTAGAGTTTTCGATAACTGGCTTCCAGTTCTTTATGCTTGCTTTACTAATTCTTCATACAGACCAGTGAAACTCATGAAAGGGAGAACAAGGATGCTCTTAGAAGGCCAAGTGGTAATGATAATGGAACTGGAGTTTTGCCCCAGGCTTTTGCTCCTTCAAATATGCCATTTAAGGAACACCACCTGAAGCAGCTCAGAGCGCAATGCCTTGTATTTCTAGCATTCAGGCATGATCAATATCTTTGTGTTCATTTTACTTCCTATCACACACTAAATCATATCTCTACCATGAATCTACTTGATGCATGACCTCAATTTATTCTTTCTTGCAGAAATAATTTGATTCCCAGGAGATTACATCTTGAAATTGCTCTTGGGGGATCCTTTCCTAAAGAAGGTAAGTCCTTTATTTTTCTGAGAGTATACACAGGTGAATACCATCCTCTTACTTATCGCCTTCACTTTATTGTTTACTGTGGGAGGATAGTATCGTGTTATTTATCACTATACATCTCTGTATTGAGTTTGTCTAATACTAATGTAGATAGAGGCGCAGATGCATCTTCGAAGGAACCTATTAACAGCCATGATGGTTCTGGCCTGTTGGTTAAACCAAACGATAATGCAAGAGCACAACCTGGCTCCTCGTCTGGTGGTATGGAGACAGACTCTTCATCGAAGGAGACGGAGAACTCAAAGAAGAAGATTAGAAGAAGCCCAAATTCAGATAGTTTCCTGCTACCTGAAGAAAACAGACAATTTTCAGCTTTAAAACAGAACTCATTTTCACAAATACATACTCAGGAAATTGCAGAATCATGTGCTGTCTCAGCCACGCCACAGGAGGCTGACACTCTAACCCATGTTGCGAGAGGGACCTTGGATAGCCATCAGCGAAGAGAAGGCTCAGGGCATACTATATTACAAGCTTCATGGATGAATCAGGTCTACTCTCCCTGTTCAGGCTCTAGCAAGCTACTCAAGCCTGAGAATTCTAATTCAATGAACAAAACTTACGTTGACCCTTCGAAGGAACTAGAAACCGCCAGGTTGCAGAGGGAGTCAGTGATGGAAAAAGCAGAAGAACGTTTTAATCAACCTCAACTTGCTGGTTATAACAACCCGGATGTCAGCAAACTTCAGGACAACTACCAATCTTTCTTGCCCATAAAAGAGCAGAAGCAACAAATTTTGGGAAAAGAAGACACAATCAAGCACATCATGACTAGTTCAAAGAATGTTGATATGTTTTTTACACATGTTAATCCAGCTGACAAGATTTCTGCAGTTCCAGAGTCTATGGTTTCTAATAACTTAGTCAGCACTTATTCTGCTAGTAATGGGGCAAACGATCGTAGGGTTTCTGCTATTCAAAACCATGATATAGAAAAGCAGTCAGGCTCAAATGAATTTAAAACCATGGATGCCAAAGATCCACTCAAATTATCAGATTATTCTATAGTAGCTGTTGAACAAGAAGACGATAATGAACCAGAAAACATGCCCTTATCGCCTCCAAAATACACGACCTCAGAAAAGTGGATTTTGGATCGGCAAAATAGGAGACATCTTGAAGAGCAAAGATGGGAGTTAAAGCAAAGGAAAGCAGAGAAAAGAATAGCAGTGCGCTTCGAAAAGCTTAAGGTATGGGATAAGTATTTTCTAGCTGTCAGCTATTTGTCTTTCATGATATCTTTTGATCATTTTTCCGCATCCAATAGCCAGACTCATAATATCTAGGAGTTGCTTCAACTTTAAACTTAGATTGCATGAACATAAGATTTGTTGTATCCTCATGATAGCTCTAACAAGAGGTACCTCATGCACAAATTTGTCAAATAAGATCTTTCCGATTTTCTTTAAGTTAACAAATTTCCGAAAGGTTTTTCTTTTCTTTTTTTTCTTTTTAGTGGCATTTAGCAACTCAAGTATGTATCCATCTGATATCGTAATATACATCCATGTTGCATGCCTATCCTTTGACGAGTACTTTTCAGATTCTTTGGACACTTGAGGCTCATGATACATGTGCCTGTATCCTTGTGCATCCGTTCTTAGGTATCTCTTGGTTCTAGATATTGATTGGAATTTCATGATTAGCTTCCATTTGCAGTAAAACTGCATGACAAACATTCTAGCTTAGTCTCACTAAATTTTTACTACTATCTGCTATATTATCCTGTTTGTTTTTTCTTTCACCAGCTTCATTTACCCTGTCAACAAGGGAATCTGATGCCTGCCAATGATATTAAGGGCTGTTGCTGGAATGCCAGCAGTAAGCTCATTTGTATGGAAATAAGAATATTAAATAGTGAACCAGCTGAAAGCTGTGTTTAACAGGATTTTCTTCTTTTTGCAGCTGATGTTTCTGTTACTTTACACATTTTCTAAAATACCTTCTGAGTATAAATTTTGTAATCATCAATCTGATTTGCCTAGTATTTTTTTTTCTGCTTGTTCCATTTGCTTTTGGTTTTTGTTTATGTTGCTATTTGGCCTGGCTGTTATTTATTTATTTATTTATTATTTTTTTAATTACTTTAGTTGTTTTCATCGAGCTTTGAATTTATTTGGATATCAGGATAAGGTGAGTTCATCGGAAGATATTTCTGCGAAAACTAGAAGTGTTATTGAACTCAAGAAGCTTCAACTTCTTCAACTCCAACGACGTTTGCGCAGGTCTATCACCTTGGCCTGTTACTATGCTTTCTCTGCTTGGTTTTGTGTTTATGATTGAATCACCTTGTATGTTCTTTTTGTAACTTGTTTTTGTTGGAGTCTGATACACATTCCATATGGCAGTGAATTTCTGAATGATTTTTTCAAGCCTATTACTTCTGATATGGATCGATTGAAATCAACTAAGAAGCATAGACATGGAAGGCGGACGAAGCAACTTGAAAAGTTTGAACAAAAGATGAAGGAAGAGAGGCAGAAGAGGATACGCGAGAGGCAGAAGGAATTCTTTAGTGAAATAGAATCTCACAAGTGTGTATTTTTCTGCTTTTCTTTAATGGGGCTGTTTATAGTGGTTATATTTCGTAGTTTCATGTGGTTTTCTTTCATTCATCTTATTTGGTACCATGGTGACTATAATTCCTTACATGCATTTCACCTTCAGGGAGAAACTGGAGGATTGCTTCAAAGCTAAGAGAGAACGATGGAAAGGTTTTAATAAATATGTGAAAGAATTTCATAAAAGAAAAGAACGAATCCATCGTGAAAAGATTGACAGGATTCAACGTGAAAAGATTAACTTGCTAAAGAACAATGATGTCGAAGGTTACTTGAGAATGGTTCAGGTTTGTATCGAGATCTAGTCATGTTGATTTTTTTTGTTTTAGTGACCAGCTTTGATGGTTTTTGTATTCATTTTTGAAAATCAGGATGCTAAGTCGGACCGTGTTAAGCAGCTCCTTAAGGAGACTGAGAAATACCTTCAGAAATTGAGCTCAAAATTGCAGGATGCAAAGGCCATTGTGAGGCGGTTTGAGATGGGAGTGGATGATGGCCGAGCTGTAAATATTGTTGAAAAGAATGAGGTTGTAAATGACAATGAAGATGAAAGTGACCAGGCTCAGGCAAGAATTTATTTTGTTTTCTTTATACTAAATTTATATGCTGTTATTGGCTTCTTTCTGTAGATTAATGATGAGTAGGAAAATGAGAGAAGGGACACTATACAAAAACATAAGAGAGAAGATTCTTTTGAAGAAGTTAACTCATAAATAAAGGCTTGTATATCCTGATAATCCCCCATGATTCATTATTGGGTAAATCCTCACATGACAAATATGCTCTTGGCTACCAACGACCAAGTGGTCTATTGGTAGCCGGGTCCCATTAGAACCCTTCACAAGTGGTGAGAGTTCAAATCATGGGTGAGGGCACATTTCTGTGAATGTGAGTAGTGGTTATATGCGGGTGGTCCCAGCGCCCATGTGTGCATAGGTTCCGTTCCCACTTGCTTCGCCGAGGCTTGTGCACGCCCCTGCCTTTCATAGCAGTCTAACAGCCTATTTTGGCAAAAAAAAAAAAAAATGCTCTTGGCTACGGGAGCCAAAGAAATTGAACTTGAGTAAGCTTGACAAACTTCTGAACTGTTTCAATTCAAAAATTGGTTTGGAAAGGTTTGTCACTGTGTCTCAGTCCTACCATATTTGGTGCAAAATTGTTTTATGTGTTCAAAACTGCATGCCTAGAAACACAATAAGTTTTAACTCTATTTGTATGCATAATGAAGTTTCGTTCTTCTGTTTTCTTTTTTCCTAGAGTTTTGAATATGGATTCACATTCAGATTGGATCTCTAGGTTAGTTGGTTGCTGCTTTGATGAAAACTTAGATAGCTGAATCATTGGAGGGACAAGGTGGGGGTGGAGCTGTGTGTCTGTGGGTGTGTGGGTTTGGAGATTAAAATTTGGTTCATGGTTAGATAGAAATTGTTGTGCTTACTGAATGAAATGACTAATCAACTTCTGTTGATACACTACTACCTTTTAGTAATGCTATAGTCGGCAATATTCTTTGGAAGCCATGCTTTGTCACATCTTGCACTTGACTCCTGACCATTGTGGTCTCAACAATACTAACCCCTAGCAAACACTGAGCCTTAGTGTATGTAATATCGGAAAGGATTAATCCCCTTAATTTCATACTTAGCAGACAGATGTTGGGACCTTAGTGGACTGCATTTACACTTATTGAATCCATCTCTGTAGCTTTAATTATGTAAGCCACACTGCACATAATCCCAGGATCTTTTTGAACAATTAACCCAAGAAAACAATGATGTCCCGGTTTTTGCATAATTATAATTGACCTTTTGCTTTAGATTTGTCAATTGAAGACATTGGTACATAGTAAGGAATTTTATCTAGAGTGGACACAGTGTTCCCATATCATTTAAGAAAAAAGATGATGTTGAATTTTGGTGCAATGTTGCTATCACTGGGAAAACACTTGTCATCATTGTGCTAATTGTCACACTAATGACAACTTGTGTTCACATGGATACCCTTCTTTCTTAAAAGGCCTTTATATCCACCTCTAACCTCCGGCTATAAGTGAGCCAACTTGATCAGGCCGAGTCTGGCTGGAGCTCAGCTTTATTTTAATTTCAAATACTTGAGCCTCGCTCTATTCATTTAGAAATTAAAATTGAATCAATTTACTTTTGAGAATTTGAATTCAGCTCAATTCAGATTAAAACTAAAACCTGATTTCTAGCTTGAATTTTATTCTTAAAGATTGACAATGCAAATTATTTAATATCTTCAATATAGTGTTGTATTATATAATAATATATTACATATTATTGTAACATTTATATATTAGCTATCAAGTAGAGTTCAAATGAGTTTGATTTCAAGCCTGACAACCAAGATTGAGCTCGGTTCAAAAACTCAAAAATTTTGACCCAAGCTCAAGCTGCTTATGAATGGCTTAATCAGTTGACAATTATGCCTCTGCCTCTGTATATTTACATTGAACCAATGAATACTAAATGAAGGTTGCTTTTTCTCTTTCTTTTTTTGCTTTAATAGTTGTTTGGGGTGTAAAATTAGTTTCTGTGAGTATACCTTCCAAGCATAAAACATGTTGGACTTTTGGAGTTATCATGCATGCTTCTTTCGACTCATTATACACTGTATTGGTCTTTCAAATCTTCTTAACTAAATTAATCAATTGCATATCTATTTCATTGAAACATCTCTGAACTTCAATTTTGAGGCCTCGTAGCTCCAACTTTTTTAATTTTCCTATTTTCTTCTGTTTTTATGTTGTCCCTCACTTCTGAATTAGTCTGTTTGAGAGGAATGATGATCTCACTCAAATTTTTTCCTTGGTATCGACAATTAACTTGCGAAAACTAATCTAGTTTGTAATATATTCAACCATAATCTTTTAGTTCTCATCTTAACTACATTTGATGATTTTCAAACGTCTGTCTCTCCATTGTAGCATGTTTTCACATGCCATTGTCTCTGTTCACTGCCATGCAAATATATGCAACAATGTGTATCATGGAAATCAATGAATTTGGTGACATTTTATGTTAACTTCATCACTTGGAGATTAAATTGAAGGCCAAAACTGGAGAGAAACACACCTGAATTTCAAGTTGCTCTGTTCATGTTAATATTTCCATGCCATCATTTATTTGAATTTTGCCTCGAATTTTTTCCCTGTCATCTTTTCAAAAGAAAATGTCAACATGCCACTTTATTAGAAGAAAGGAAGAGGGATCTCCTCAGCATAATAATCTTAAGTTTTTTTTAATATTGCTCAATTTCTCTTCTGCAGCATTATCTGGAAAGCAATGAAAAATACTATATGATGGCCCACAGGTACTTCGGATCTTATATCATATTATATATTTATATGTAATATTTTTTATCTTGTTGAACCTAAAATTGGTGAATGATTCTGAAATAAATCTCAACGAATGCACATTTCACTTTACTTCATGTTCTCCAACTTTTTTGCAAAAATAAATTCAGTTTTTTTTTTTAATGCAGTGTCAAGGAGACCATAAATGACCAACCAACTTTACTTCAAGGTGGAAAATTGCGGGAGTAAGTATCATGATATTTTCTAATTAATGTTCTCCATTTACCAATACATTATCTATGCTAAGCTATGTTCTCATAATCTTTTAGTGCAATTTTCTGTTGCAATATGGGCTGCCGGGGGCAGTACCTCATAGTATATTCTATACATTTTTCAGGTACCAGATGAATGGTTTGCGCTGGCTGGTTTCACTTTACAACAATCATTTGAATGGGATACTTGCGGATGAAATGGGTCTTGGCAAAACGGTTCAGGTTGATACACCAGCTTTGTGGTATTCTGGCATTTGGTTGCTTTACAGGATTGGTCTGTCAAAGATGTAGCTAATATGATTTTCTTTTGCAGGTTATTGCTCTGTTATGCTATCTAATGGAAACAAAAAATGATAGGGGCCCATTTCTTGTGGTGGTCCCATCCTCTGTCCTACCAGGATGGGAAACTGAAATTAACTTCTGGGCACCTGGTATAAGCAAAATAGCATATGCTGGTCCACCGGAGGAGAGACGGAGACTGTTTAAGTAATCACTTATCAATTAAGCATTTTTTTTTTTGTTTTAAATTTTCTGTGTGGAGATTGAAAACCTCTTTTCTATTGCAGAGAACGAATAGTTCACCAGAAATTCAATGTTCTCCTTACAACATACGAGTACTTGATGAACAAGCATGACAGACCGAAACTTAGCAAGATTCATTGGCGTTATATTATCATTGATGAAGGTCATCGAATAAAAAATGCATCATGTAAACTAAATGCAGACTTGAAGCATTACCATAGTTCCCACCGTCTGCTGTTAACTGGAACACCTCTACAGGTAAGTCATAAATTATTATTTTCTTGCAGATGTCTATTTGCTTCCACATTCATAGGTTTAACAAGTACTCCTTTCGAATTTAGTTGAGGGTTGAATATGTTTTATTGTGCTTAAGTTGAATTGGACATTGTATGCTTCCTTCACTCATTATCATTAGTTTGTATGCTAATTAACTGATTTCAGATTTATAATAAGGCCTTTAAATGCAGAAAACTTGTTCATATTATTTCTTCCTGATAATTATCTTGTATAATTCGATTTCTTATGCAGAACAATCTTGAGGAACTATGGGCACTTCTTAATTTCTTATTGCCTAATATTTTTAATTCATCAGAAGATTTCTCGCAATGGTTTAACAAGCCATTCGAGAGTAATGGAGATAATTCACCTGATGAAGTGAGTCCTTTTAGTTTTCCAATGGAAATTTCTTGTTTATACTTCTTATCTGCTACTAATGAAATCTCATTGCCATTAACTTGCTTGGTTATTCAGGCTTTACTAACTGAGGAGGAAAATCTTTTGATCATAAACCGTCTCCACCAAGTTCTTCGACCTTTTGTCCTTCGAAGATTGAAACATAAGGTTCGCATGTTTCATTATTTGTATGTCAAAGGTTCTTGTTTTGAGAGTATGACTCCAAATGTGTTATGCATCATTACTTTATTTTGCTATATCTTAATTATAAGTTAACAGCAATTTTTCTTCCCATTTTGTGTTTTGGTGGTCCTTTTTAGCAAAGAACATGCTTCACAATTTGAGGAAATGCGAAGATGCTGTTATTTATCATTTGTGATAATTTAATGCTTTCTTGTGTTAATCTAAGAAACATGCCATCATAACTACATTAAATATTCTTATAGGTAGATATTGATGCATGTGCTGTTTTATTGGGGGCTGTAAAGTTAAAATACATTAGGCTCAAGTTTGTTCTGTGCATGTATACAACTTGATGTTTTAAAGCTTGGTGAATATTAACTGCTTACTATTAAAATAGTATATTTTTCTTATCTGTATTAGTTTGCTTAATCACTTCTTATTTATTTGATTGCATTTCAATCTCTTTTATTTTTTTCAATTTGGGATAATTTTAATAGGTTAGAATATGATTACTGTCCACTTCGCGGAAGATGAACCGCTACTTAATAGTTAAATATAATTTCTGTGGTGGTATATGTTTATACTTGTCTCTAATATGTCAACGCACACACACACATAAGTTATTTTTTGTTGAAAATCTGGATATTAACTTGTAGAAATTGTATATTTTTTATGATATCCTGAGAATGCAGTCAAACATTATGATAACATGTTGCCCTATTCTTCCAAGTCCTTGGTTAAGTCCTAGCCATGTTGCAATTATCAATTGAAAAGTGATACCATATATATGTGTGTGTATATATATATATGCTCCATCTTATTTGCAGGATTTAGAAGGTGCATTGCAATGATGGTAGTATACATCCCTTGTTCGTTTTCTATTTCATCCATCTATACTTATTCATTGGTATAGTATCATTTTATTTGTACAAGATTAATTTAGCTCGAGTATCTTAACTAGTTGATTGAAATGATAATTTCCCTTTATTGCCATTGATGAACATTTTTGGGAAAAGATTTTGGGAATTCCGGCTTGTGTTATTTTGTGTCTTTGGGAAAATTCGTTCCACTATGTCTGAATTTATCTTTGGAATGAAAGATTCATTTGAATTCCATTCACTAATTATAAGCAGACAATTCATGGTGTAAGTTTGTGATCATTGGGAATAAGAATAATTTCTGTAACATTTCATCTTAGGTTGAAAATGAGCTGCCTGAAAAAATTGAAAGACTAGTACGATGTGAGGCTTCTGCTTATCAAAAACTTCTGATGAAAAGAGTGGAAGAGAATCTTGGATGTATTGGAAACTCAAAGGTCATCTTTATTAATTTCATTCTCATTTTATTACATAAGTCCTACCATCTCGATGCTGAACTTTTTGCAACCTTATGAATAGGGTCGATCTATACACAACACTGTGATGGAGTTGCGCAACATATGCAATCACCCATATCTCAGCCAGCTTCATGCTGAGGAGGTATCAGAAGATCATTTGTTTAAAATTTTCTTTTTTCCACATTCAAATCTGGGATAAATACCTATTTGCACAACTTTTAATTGTTCAAATAATGCAGGTTGACAATCTGATACCTAAACACTACCTACCTCCAATTGTGAGATTGTGTGGGAAGTTAGAGATGTTGGATCGATTACTTCCCAAGCTCAAAGCAACTGATCATCGGGTACATGGAAATTAGTTATATTTTTTGTTCTGTGACTGTTAGAAATAATATACTGTTGAGAGTACTTACTAATTTTCACTGATGCTAATACAGGTTAGTTAATCTTTTGATTATTATACTTGTAGGTGTGGTGAAATATAGCGAATCTTAGTGTTTTTGTTACTTTTCAGTTTTAAAACTTGTCTCTTCACCAATAATTTTAGCCCATTAATCCTGTTTGTTGCACAAACTGGCTGTTGTCACTTTCTGGAGATGCTCTTTGAAGTCTTTGAAATCACTCTCACCATAAAGTTTCGTGTGCCTAAATAATTAAGAGTGATCATTATGCAGGTTCTCTTGTTCTCCACAATGACCAGATTACTTGATGTTTTGGAAGAATACCTTTCGTGGAAACGATATAGGTATCTCCGTTTGGATGGACACACTTCAGGAAATGATCGTGGTGCCCTTATTGACGATTTTAATCGTCCAGGCTCAGAAGCTTTTATATTTCTACTGAGGTTATTTGCTCATACAAAAATAGAAATTACCGCTGTTAATAGAGATATATTGAGATTTATAAATTGAATCATGCCTATTTTTGTTTCTCCTTGTAGCATTCGAGCAGGTGGTGTTGGAGTAAATCTTCAAGCTGCTGATACTGTCATAATATTTGATACAGATTGGAACCCGCAGGCAATCTTGCTAATTTTTTTTTTTGTTATTTGTTATTATTTTTTATTGAAGTTGTTTGCACGTACAGTTCACAAATTTTAATAATGTAAATATATAAAATTTTAAATGAGAATTTTGATCAACATTTGAATGGCACCTTAAATTTTCTCCAGATTCAAGGCAACTTTATTATTTTACAGGTAGACCTTCAAGCACAAGCAAGGGCCCATAGGATTGGTCAAAAGAAGGATGTGCTAGTTCTGCGCCTGGAAACGGTTAGCATTTCAAAGTTGTATTTGTGACCAACTTTATAGTAACAATCAAATAAATAACTAAATACAGTTGCAACTTTACCGGTTAGCTGTTGGCATTCTTCTTGGTTGGTGCATTATCATTGTTAATCTCTTAGTTTTTATTGAAATTGGCAAGTCATTGAATATTCTACTATTGATGGTTGGTGATGCTGAGAACTATATGGACCTTTAAGTCCTATGGCAATTTGTCTGTTGTACAAGTTTTGACTCTGAAACAGTCAAATATGGCCCCTTTTTTAATCTGCAGTTGAAATTTTGGTTTTATGTTCTGTATTAGGGCATATAAATATCTTCCTGTAGAGGGGACGTGTAAGTTATTATGATACTTTTACACTAATGTTTCAGCTCTCTCCTTTACCATTACGGCGTTCTTCTTGTAGAGGCGGCGATCTTTGACATTGTTCCTCTTTCAGCTTCCTATACTTGGCTTTATGCTTTTATTATAAAATTACCTTCGGAGGAGGTTTGGTATTTCTTGCAAGTATTTCAGTTATCAGGACTATCAGTCCAATTAACAGTTTTGGTCTTCAACTGACCATTCTGATCTATTTGAACATGTAACTAACAGATTTAGGTGCAGGGTCTAGGTTTTCCATTGAGGTATTAAGATTATTTTGATCAAGGTAAAGGTCAAAAGCCCCTTGAATTAAACTGTGTCAGATTATGAAGTTTCATGGGTTATAGGGATTAAGGATGAAAGATACGAGTTGAGTTTAGCTGATTTGAAGCACATATTTGAAAAGGTTAGCATACTACGTAGGAAATTGAGGTGATCCAATTACAGCAAGGTTGTGACATCTCTCCATTGTAAAAGGAATTTATAAATCAACCCCAAACAGTGATGAGAGCAATAGCTATGTTGTAACCTTAGTTGTCAAGTTTTTCATATTGTTTCAACATGTTAATTATGTGTCTGTTCCTCTTTGAATATTCCTATACACAAAAACATTAGAAGGCTCTATTTTTATTGGATTAACAGTAATAAAAGTAATACATGGATATTGCTACAGTGATATAGAAATCAAGACTAAACCAAACTCTCACTTGAAAGTTGAATTCATTGTCAAAACAATTCCTAAATCACAAATGTTCATATCTAAGCTAAAGTTTTCTGCCAAAGGGGCCAAGAAGTGGCAGAATAGACAATTCAGCTAGCATAGCACTACATGATTGTAAAGCATGGCAGACCAAGGCTGATTTCATGTGGTAAATAAAAATCGGGAGGAATTTGGTGTATTATTTGAATATTTTGAAACATTAAGTTTATCATATGGATCAAGTCTGTTTTTAAAACATCATGCTTGTGATCCTGTGTCCCTAGTGTGTTCAACATATCAAAAATATTGGATATGCATTAATGTATGAACAAAAAAAAAAACAGATATTTGTATTCTGATAAACACCGGTATTACTTTAGAATATTTTCCAGTCTATTTGCTATAGTTTAGCTTTTACTTTACTGAAGATAGATATCTTTTCTCTTACCATCTTGTGCGTTGATTAAAGTGATAGATGCCTCATGCTGCTGCTACTCTTGTAATTTATATTATTCGTTTCTCTTACCATCTTGTCCATTGATTAAAGTGGTAGATGCCTCATGCTGCTAGTCCTCTTGTAATTTATATTATTCCTTTTTCTTAGAACTTATTCCTAGATTATATTATAATTTGTTAGTGAAATTCTTGTGAGCTTGCTTTTGTTGAACTTGGTCCTGTAAGATGTTGTGATAGTTTAGTGTTTCCAGCTCACTTACCTGCCCTGGTTGCATTTCTTTGGTTTAATATATAGATTTGTTGATGGTGTTATATAAGGTGCAACTGAAACAATGTGCCCTGCTGCCAGCCAATACTTCCTTTACTACTGATTTATATTTATATTTTTTGCATTTATTGTCACTATAAGGTTCGCACTGTAGAGGAGCAAGTTAGAGCTGCAGCTGAGCATAAATTGGGTGTTGCTAATCAGAGCATAACAGCAGGTTTTTTTGATAATCACACAAGGTATTTTTGGTATCTTTAACTTATAAATATGATTCCTTCTTTAGAATTTGTGCGTTCCTAAACGGCATTTCCTGATTTGCTCTTGTTGATTTATCACAGTGCTGAAGATCGAAGGGAGTATTTGGAAGCGCTTCTTAGGGAATCTAAGAAAGAAGAAGCTGCACCTGTTTTAGATGATGACTCTCTCAATGACCTCTTAGCCCGCAGGTTTCATTTACTTCTTCCTTCCCTTGCATCAAAATATTCTTTCCTTGGTGTAACTTTCATAATAATTGATGATCCTATGAATTTGACTTGATTAACTGTCTTGGCATTGTTTTTAGTGAATCTGAGATTGATGTTTTTGAATCTGTTGACAAGCAAAGGCGTGACGATGAGATGGTTTGTCTTTCTGTCTAATCATAGTAAATCTCTGTTATGTGCATTGCGCTGTAGACCTAGTTTTATAAACCTAATATGAGTGATGTTGCCTCTAATGCTTCCAGGCCACATGGCAGAGAATTATCCAAGGGACAAAGGATATATCTGAATCCTTACCCATGCCTTCTCGTCTTGTGACTGAGGAAGACTTGAAGGCATTTTATAAAGCAATGATGCTTTACGAACCACCTCATGTAGGTGCTCAAGTAGGCGCTCAAGTGGGTGTAAAACGGAAAAATGAACTTGGTGGCCTTGATACACAACACTACGGAAGGGGTAAACGGGCTCGTGAGGTATGTTGTCTTAATTTTGCAAGTAAACAATGAATATCATTGGTTTCATTGTTGTATTTCTTTACTGCACAGGTTCGGTCCTATGAAGATCAATGGACAGAAGAAGAATTTGAAAAGCTTTGTCAAGTTGACTCCCCTGAATCATCTCAATCAGTAGAAGTGGTGAAGGAATCCCAACCAGTAGAAGTGGTGAAGGAACTAAATACAACAGTTGATCCAGTGGCGCCTAAATTGGGAGACCCAGAACTTATGATGCCTTCAGGAAAAGATCCAATTGGTCCATCTAAAGAACAATTACAGCCAAGTAAATATCCTACACCGGCAAAGCGTGGAAGGGGTAGACCGAAGAGGGCAACAATAGATGCTTCACACCTTCCTGCAAATCCCACTGCAACATATGATACTACCAACAAACCTGAAATGATACCTGAGAATAAAGCCTCTTTTGCCTCAACAAGCATCTCTGGTGATCCAGTTCCTACCGAGGTTGCAGTAGCAGCCAGTGCACCTCCCCCTCCACATGGCCCAACTATTATTCGTCAGACCAAAGGGAGGAAGAAAGCTCAAACCGGAGAAACATCTAGAGGAAGACCCAGGAGACAGAGTGCATTGACATCTGCTGGCACAGAGGTACATATGATTTCGGGACTCCTGCAAGGAACACATGGAATGCCAAATAAGCCCACAAGTTCTCTTACACAAGAAAAGGCAAGGGTTGAAAGAAGTTCTGAAATACCTAACACACTTCCCATTGCTGATGAGGCCAACACCATTTTAGGGTTGCAGAAACCTGCTGGCCTGGCTGTTAATGCACCCATTTCATTGGAGTCATCTGATAAAGTCACGAGTGCTCTGCCTGCCATGGATAAAAGCTGTAGTGGAAGGGAACTTGGTTCTGAGAGCAAAACACTTTCAACTAGTAGTAAGCAGCTGACCAGTACAACTACTTGCTCTTCAAAATTAAAAACTGATGATTTCAGTGCCAAAACTGAAGTAACTCTGGCTAGTCCTTGTCAAATATCTGGGACATCTCCACCTGCAGGGCCTGTTCTTGCTGAAGATATTGAAGGAAGAACTGGGGCAACAAGATCTGCAAGTACTCTAATTAGTGATAAGCAAAATCTGTCTGACCACAACAATGGGAGCCTTGCGACAACATTGCTTGATGTTGATTGTACATCTTGTGCCAAGCAGAGTTATGGCGCTAAAGAAGACAACAGTGTAATGGCGGCTCAGGGAATGCTGCCAAATATAGATGCTCAATCATGTGAGAAGCAGAAACAAATTAGAAAAGTAGTTGATCCTTCTGTTACAAATGTGACTATTCTTCCGAAGTGTGATGCATTCAACGCAAGCCCCATCAATTTACAAGGTGATGCAATACATGGAATTCAAAGTGCCAAATTAGTTGAAATATTGGCATCTCCCGGCCCCCCATCACAAATGCCACATTCTCTTGGAAAAGACTATGTTGCTACGGCAGCTGTAGTGAGAAAGGCTCCTGAAAATAATACTTCCGTTAGGGGGAAAAAAGCTGCTGCTCGTGAACCTAGAAATCGTGGAAGTTCTGCAACAGCCACTTTAGAACGTCGTGCTCGTATCGCAGGGCAGAAGCAGGCAGAAGGACGGAAGAAAGTTGATAAAAGTGGAACCATTGTTAGTTCTTCAACAGCATTGAAGCAACAAGAGACTGGCATCGGAAAGTCCCTGCCTAATTTAGAAGACAAGTCCACGGTTTCTAGTTCTCCATCTTTGGAAACTGGCACACTGCGAAGTAACATTCCTTTTGACAAAGCTGAGCACCTGCCTTCCACAGATAAGACATCACGACTGGGTTCCAAACCCAAGATTCTTGATGCACAAGACCAGGAAACGTCTTTGGTGAAAAGTGATGGGTTTTCACTCTCCATGAAGAAAGCTATTACAAAACCAGATGTTTCTGCTCTCCCGCCTATTGTTGGAGTAAAGGGGAAAGCTGGGTTTGATGAGGGTCCATCAGATCTTGTTTCTGAATCCCTGCATCTTAAAGATCCATTGCAGAGTAAAGAAGACAATTTGGTTGCACAGGGTTGTGGGGAAGATGACTGTTCTATTCCACCTGGCTTTGAGGCAGTGGATGCTCATGAAAGGGCACTTTCTCTTGAAAAGGGAGAAGTAGGGCCAGGACATTCTTGTGCAAACGATCTTGGGAGAGGTGATCCAGTTCTTGTGACATCTGTTGATACACCGATGGTTTTATCTGCCAGTCAAGATAATGAATATTCTTTTCCTTCAATTGTTCATACTGGCAATGGGAGCAACCCAGCGTGTGCCACCATGTTATCAAATGTTTGCCTGAAAGAATCATCTTCATCTATTATTTGCGCAGATGCAGGGACTGAGGTAGGTGTAGAAGCATCCAAGGAAACTGACTCATGTTCTGCTGCTAATATCTCAAGTTTTCAATCCATGACTGAAGATAAAGCTGACAAAGTAGACAGCAAAAACAATGAAGAGGAAAACATTGCTGTGGTTAAGATTGGCGCAGATGCATTAGTTCCTTCTCTGTCCGACTCACATTATCATAATTCTACTGTGTGCGCGGCAGAAATGAATGAAAACAACTGTACTGAAGCAGGATATGTTTCTTTCTGTCGCGTAACCAAGAGTGAGCTGGATAAAGATGGTTATGCAACTGTAGCTGACCCCAACAATTTTTCAGATGCTCCAGTTTACCCTGTATCAATCATAACAGAGGCTCCTAAGACTTCTCTTAAAATAGCTATGGAAGAAAGCAGCTCTATTGGTGTGGCCAACTTCCAGATTACAGCTTCAGCCAATAGTACTGCTCAAAATGCTGAGAACTTACACAGTAGTTCCATTCAAGGGTCAAATTGTTCTGATGTTGCACCTCAAGGGGAAATCATTGCTCAGGTTAATAATAGTCTGAAATCTCCCTCTGATACTCTGTCTATGAAAGGGATGGATGCATCATCACAAGATTTGAATCAAAGTGGCATTGACAGCATGGATACATATGCACAAGGGAAGAATGATGAATTTGTGAACTCTTCCGGTGATACTCTCCTTATTGATGAGATTGACTCCTCTGCTCGTGAAAAGAATGATGAGAATGTAAACTCTTGCACTAATACTCCATTTGCTGGCCAAATAAATTCATCTACAATCGAAAAGAATGAGGAAATTTTTAATTCTGCAACTGTCACTCCCCCTATTGGCAAAATGGATTCACCTGCCCAGGAAAAGGATGATGATGATTTGAAGCCTTTCACTGGCACTTCTTTTATGCCTGCAACTGCAATGAGTGCCTATATAGGTGCTGAAGCTGAATCTCTTGATGTTGACAGTGCTACACCTTCAATCTCTGACAGTGTCATGCCTATTACAGTTGAGATGGGCGGTTCAGCTGCTGAACCTTCTGGTGAAGTGCACATTTCTGAAGAAGCCCAGGCTATTTCTGGCAGTGCTGAGCCTGTTGCAAATGTTTTAGGAAGTTCAGATCTTACCCCTGAAACTTCAGGTAAACTGCTAGTTTCTGGAGATGCTCAAGAAGTTTCTGACATTCCCGAGGGTACTACAGTCGAGGTAGGTGCTTCAGCTGCTATTCCTGAGCCTTCATGCCAACTTCAAATTTCTGAAGATGCCCAAGTTATTTCTGAGAATGCTGTAACTATTTCAACTGAGTTACACAATTTAGCTGCTGCTCCTGAAATGTCTGGGCGAATTCAATTTTCTGAAGATACTCAAGCTATATTTGACAGTGCTGACCCTCCTGGTGAAAATGAGTTCAGCAATTCAGCTTTTATTCCTGAAACTTTAGGCCAAATTCAAGTTTCTGGAGATTCCAAAGGTATTTCTGAGAATGCTGAACCTCTCACAACTGAGGTACACAATTCAGCTGCTGCTCCTGAAACTTTTGGGCTACTCCAAGTTTCTGAAGATGCTCAAACCATTTCTGACAGTGGCGACCCTTCTATTGAAAATGAGTTCAGCAATTCAGCTGCTGCTCTTGAACCTTCAGATCAACTTCAAATTTCTGATGATGCTATAGGTATTATTGAGTGTGCTGTACCTATTGCAACTGAGTTACAGAATTTAGGTGCTGTTCCTGAGACTTCTTGTCTACCCCAAGTTACTGAAGATGCTCAAGCTAGTTCTGACATTACTGAGCCTATGGAAATTGAGTTCAATGATTCAGCTGTTATTCCTGAGCATGTAGGCCAACTTCACATTTCTGAAGATGCCAAAGGTATTTCTGAGAGTGCTGAACCTATTTCATCTGAGTTACATGATGCAGCTGTTTTTGAAACTTCTGACTACCTCCATGTTTTGGGAGATGCTAAAGCTCTTTCTGACGGTGCTGAGCATATGGAAATTGAGTTGAGCAATTCAGCTGCTGTTTCTGACGCTTCAGGCAAAGTCCAAGTTTCTGAAGATGCTCAAGTTCTTTCTGACAGTGTGGAAGCTTCTAAAGTTGGGGTAGGCAGTTCAGCTTCTGTTTCTGAATCAGCAGGCCAGCTTCAAGTTTCTGAAGATGTGAAAGTTATTTCTGATGGTTCTGAGCTTGTTGAAATTGAAGCAAGTAATTTAGCTTCCGTTCCTGAACCTTCAGGTCACCTCCAAGTTTTTGAAGCTATTTCTGACAGTGCTGAGCCTTTTCCAATTGAGTTAGCCAATGCTGTTCCTGAACCTTCAGGCCAGGTTCTAGCTTCTCCTGATGCTCAAGTTGTTTCTTGCAGTGGTGAGGCAACTACAATTGGGGTGGACAGTTTAACTCCCGCTGCTCATCTTTCAGCCCAACTTCAAGCTTCTGATGATGTTCAAGTTGTTTCCGGCAGTGGTGAGGCAATTGCAATTGGGGTGAAGAGTTTGGCTGCTGTTCCTCAACATTCAGCCCAACCTCAAGCCTTTGATGATGCTCGAGTTGTCTCTGCTAGTGGTGAGGCAATTACAATTGGGGTAGATAATTCAGCTGCTGTTCCTCAACCTTCAGCCCAACTTCAAACTTCTGGCGATGGTCAATCTATTTCTGAGAATGCTGAGCCTATTACATTTGAGTCGGGAAATTCAGCTTCTGTTCCTGAATCTTCAAGTGAAATCCAAGTTTCTGAAGATGTCCAAGCAATTTCTAAAAATGCTGAGCCTCTTAATAGTGAATCAGGCAGTTTAGCTTCTGTCTCTGAACCTTCGGCTGAACTCCAAGTTTCTGAATATGCCCGAGTTATTTCTGAAAACGCTGAACCTTCTACAAATGGGTCAGGTAATTCAGCTGCTGTTCCTAAATCTTCAGCTGAACAAGTTTCTGAAGATGTCCAGGCTATTTCTAACAATTTTGACCCTTTTACAGACAAATTAGGCAATTCAAGTGCTGTTCCTGAACATACAAGCCAACTTCAAGTTTCTGAAGATGCTCAAGTTCATTCTGACAGTGCTGAGGCAACTGCAATGGGAGTGGGCAGTTCAGCAGCTTTTCCTGAAACTTCAGCGCAACTTCAAGTCCCTGAAGATGCTGAGGCGATTTCTGACAATTCCAAGCCTGCTGCAACTGAGTTAGGCAGTTCATCTGGTGTTCCTGAACCTTCAGACAAAATTCAAGTTTCTGAAAATGCTAAAGCTATTTCTGTTAGCGCTGAGCCCATCACGATGGAATTGGGCAGTTTAGCTACTATTTCTGAACCTTCAGGCGAGGCCCAAGTTTCTGATGATGCTCAAGCTATTTCTGACAGTGCCAAGCCCATTCCAATTGACGCAAGTAGTTCTGCACCTATCCCTCGATCTTCTAACCAACTTCCAGTTTTTGAAGGTGCACAAGCTCCAGATGTCAGCTCTGAGGATTGCAACAAATCACAAGAACTGGAGGTGAAGAAAGGGAGTGAGGGATTTGCACAAGTTCCTGTCACTGATTCTCCGAATGCAATCACTAGTGAAACTCCTGCCATGGAAGGCAATACCAAGGAAGACATGACAGTTACAGCCAATGAATCAACCTTGGAAAAGGAATGTTCATCTGATCCAGTTGTTCAGCAAGTGAAGGATGATTCATCTGCAAATGTCGACCCACCTCGTTCTTCATCAGAAGAGAAAGTCTAAATGGTTGGCACTGTATAGAAGGTTCTGATTACATGAAGCGGAAAGTGTAAATTAGTAGCGCAAACGACTGTGACTTATATTTACATAAATATATTATATATTTTCATTTGATTAAAGTAGTTTATATGTGTCTATAGGCATGAAGGTAGTCGGATGTTTTAAATCTGAAAAAAAATGCTGGAGAAGCTGGAGTACAAACTTGAAATACGGTCAATATTGATTATCATGAATGTAGCATGCATACCAAAAATCTTCATACTTGTACCATGAACGAAGCCCCCTAGATGAACAGATGTGTTTTGGGGAAGTAAGTTTTTGATTTGCCATTTAAAATCTAATGTTTTAGATCTTAGCTGATGTACTGGTAGAGGCATGTAGTGATAAGAGTATAAATAATCAGGGTATGAAAACCAAAAGGTTTTACTTCTATGCGTTATGGATCATGCTTTCGTGGTTTCTAGGGACAGATTTTAATGTTATGTTCATTTGATTTTACTGGTTCTTTTCATTGTTTTAAAGAAAAAAAAATTAGAAACAGTACTTATTCTCATGCTTTAAAGGGTTTTTATGTCAAAGGAATAAGATCAATATCGAATGCAGCCATGCAGGTTGTTTAAGTCTTTAAGAGGGTCTGTCATTGTTTTATAATATTATTTTTATTTTTATTTTTATATCTTATTCTAAATTTTTTTTAGTATAAGGATCAAATTAAACGGTGTCACATCGCATTCATCCCCTCCAAATATGAGAAAAAATTTCTCTTTTTAAAAGAAAAACTAAATTCTTTTTTATTTTCTAATTAAACCATAAATCCATAAACTGTAAACTGAATTGTAAATTTTATATCGTAAATCTAAACTGTAACTAAATTGTAAATTGCAAACCTTCTAGGGAGGTTTGCGGTTTGTTGTTGACTTTGCTTGGATGGAGGTATAAGAAGATTTTGTAAAGTAAGGTAAAGGATAGTAATGGAAAATAAAAGAAGATTTTAAACACTTCTTTGCTTGGGGGCAAAGTTAAGTAAATGGAGGTTTTAAAATCTTTTTGTGTTTAATTTGAAAGGTAATTGGAGGTAAGGTTATATTATAATATTACTAAATTACCCTTAGGAGGAGAAAACAAAGTTATAACTTCATTTACTAAATTACATGAAATTTAAATAATTTTTTTCATTGTTTACATAAATCTCTCTCTTAATTATTATAAGATTTCATTTTGTAGAATAAAATTATTAATTAATATTATTACTAGAGTAATTAATATTACTATATAGTTTGAATATATTAACTATCAACTAATAAATACTTGATATTTTTTTAAAACAAATAAAATAAATAACTTATGATAAAGTAAAAAATTATTGAGGGGTATTTTGGTCCAAAAAAATTATAAGGGCATTTTGGTCAACAAAAATATAAGGGGTATTTTGGTCTACAAAAAAAAAAGGGGTATTTTGGTCAACAAAAAATTTTAAAGGATATTTTGGTCCACAAAAAACATAAATGGTGTATATTTTGATTTTTATAAAACCCTAGAATTTGTTTGAATAATAAGGGGTATCTCGGTCCATAAAAAATATATATTCCCCCAAAACCTCCCCAACCCACCATTTTGGAGGGTTGAGTAATGGGGGTTAAATGGAGGTTTGAAAACCTCCATCTAACCCTCTAAACCCTTACCTCCCTTATGAACTCTCCTCCAAAACATGGGTTTTTAAAAACTCTTTACCTTACCTCCATTTACCTTGAACCAAGCAGACCCAGGCCTCGTAGGGGTTTACAGTTTACTGTTTAGGATAATTTTGGGTATAATGTTTTGGTTTAAGATTTTAAGGTTTTATAATGTTTTATAATTTTTAAATTTTAGAGAAAAAATGATCAAGATGATGTGGATGCTAAGTTGGCATTACAGTGTGAAAACTTCTAATATGGCGATTTCTAATTGGAGTGGATAAAATCTGACGTGCTGTTACCTTGTCATACAACTTTTCCTCTTTTTTTTATACTTATTAATGGACAAAATAAGGATAATAGGATAGGATAAACCATCATATCTGTTTGGTGAGCCAATAGGATATGATAGCCTTATCCTATTGACCCACTTTATCCTACCCACCACATGATAACTAATCCTATGAAGAACGTCAGGATAGAAATATGTAAGATATGATAAAAAAAAATTAAATTGACTTTCTGACCCTTTAAGTTGATTTTTCTTCCTCATCTAGGGTTTTATTGTATCTCTTACTTTGATTGTTAAACCCAAGCATTTGGACAAGAAACTTGTCAGCAATTAAACAAAATACTAAATTCACTATTTTAAGTAGATGTTCTTGCATCCGAAGTGGTTGAAGGTTTTTTTCATTTATCTCCTACTGAATCTCTTCTGTGATCATATCTTATCTTTAGTTTCTTTGGCCGAATGATTTTTCTTTTTCTTTTTTTTTTTATAATTGATTTGGATGTGAAAGAAGCTCAGATCTATTTATTTTGATTTTTCTTTGATCAAGTTTTTTTTTTCTAAAGAATATATAACTATAGTATAAAGACAATTCTGTCTATTTATATATAATTCATATCATATTCTGTCATTATCTGGTCCACTTCAAATGTAAAACAAGATAATAAAATGCTATCAGATGGTTTATCTGGTATGCATCCAACACATGATAGGATATGCGTTTATCATGTTCATATCATTTCCTTCTTCTATTCAGTCCTCATATCCTATCCTGTTCACCAAACATACCCTTAATGATCATGTTATTAATGTTGTTTCTCTTACTTAAAAGTATTTGCAACTTAAATCTAATTAAAATTTATACAAATTGAGATTTAGATAAGTTAATTATAATCAAAACATTTGCATTTTATAGTTCTCATCAAGAGCTTTAAGTTTCGCATGCCAGGGCCAATGGTAGAGAAGCTGGACAATAAGGTTACAAGGCACATGGACTTTCCCTTGTAGCATGTGGAGCTTGGCCTACCTCATAAGGAGACACATGGTTGCTAATAACGTAGAAGAACGGGGGATTACCATCATTCCTTGGTCCGAGTTTCTAAACCCTCATTATGTGATGATGCAGGTATGGAGCCTTCTACTCCTCTTCATGAGTTCCTAGGTGATGAAGATTTGGGTGCTATAGAGAGATCAAACTGCTCGTGGGAAGCTGTAAAGGCCAAGTAACCATGTATAACCTGGAAATCCTAGGGACAATCATGTTGACAAGATGGATGTGGGGCCGTCTGAACCTATCGTAAGGGGAAAAAGAGTGACAACCTAGCTATACCATGTCTGATGAACTAACGAACAAACTGTTGCTCCTAAAGTCTACAACCATGTCTCGTATGCAAGTAATAGAGAAACAGCTACAATTGTACAAATAGGTTACTGATCCAGTCATATAAGCCCTTTTATCTTTTAGGGATGATATGGCTGATAAGGTCATAAACTTGGTGGTGTTCTCGGAAGTTAATCATTAGAGAATGGATCTTGGGAATTTGAAGTGTTGATTAACTATAATGTGATAGTAGGAAAAACCTTCAAGTCCAGCAAAGCAATGATCTATCGTGCATTTCTCTAAAAAAATAAGGCGAACAATGACTAATAATGAAGGATCTTAGAGACATTTCAAATCGTGTCTATGTTTTTCATAATATGGTATTCTAGTATTTATTTATTCTAATTAAGTATAAATTTTTCTCTTCTTTAAATCATGACATCGGTTAAGGTTTTTTGTTGGAATTACAGAGGGTTGTCAAATCCCGATACAATTAACTAGATAAAAGCTCTTATAAAGAGGTACTATCCATGCTTATTTTTCCTTATAGAGTGGAGAACTAATGGCAGGCTGTCTAGAGGGATCGTCACCTTTTAGTAATGTTTAGTAGGGCTTGTTACCCTCATAGCCAAGTCACGAAGGCAATTCATTTGCTAATCACCTCAAATAATTTTAGCTATTACGCTCATTAATCTTTTTTATTTGTAGATTTTATTGCTCATAATTGTCTATTGGACATTAATTTTAGTAGTCATAATTTTTCTTAATGCAATGGGCAGTCTTGCTTGTCATTGGGCTCAATTAGATAAATTTATCTCTAATTCTCATTAGCTATCGAATTTTAGCTCATGTTAGTTCATCATCTTCGCAGAATTTTATTTGATCATTCAAGAGTAAATTCTTTCAATTTGAGAATTAGAATCAATTCTCATTAGTTGGAGATCTTTGGGTATCCTTAGATGTGGACATTAAACATTCTGAAGCTAGGATTCTTGAGCTTAATTAATAATTCAAATATATCTAATGTGAACCATCGGGATTTCTCTTCTAATCTCAAAACCATCTATAACCATTTGTGATGCTTTACTTAGATAGAATTGTGGTAAATGGGCTAAGGGATCTAAGTTGATGTGGGTCCAAAATTAGGACAACAACACCAATTTTGTCCATAGGAGTGCATGCATCTACAAACATAAGAATCTCATCTCCTTCATCTGATCCTTCTGATAATGAAAATTCCTTTCTGAATTTTTTTTTTCTAATCTATGGGAGTCTAGACAACTTTCCTTTGTTGAGATTGTTTAGACCTTGTCTAATGACCTTAAAAATAATTTTGATTATGAAAGTGCTTATATTACCAAAGGTTAAAGTCTATAAAACACTTATGTTACTTCCTAATAGTAAAAGCCCTACTCCTCATGGGATAATGTAGAGTTCTATAGGATGTGCTGAAGTAATGTTTGAGATAGTCTTTTTCATGCTTTTTTCCCACCTCCTTCATCCCTGAATCTTGAGGAAATACATATATGGCTTTGATAAAGAAAA
Source organism: Dioscorea cayenensis subsp. rotundata (assembly GCF_009730915.1). Taxonomy (NCBI): domain Eukaryota; kingdom Viridiplantae; phylum Streptophyta; class Magnoliopsida; order Dioscoreales; family Dioscoreaceae; genus Dioscorea; species Dioscorea cayenensis. Next base: position 15,730,390 of record NC_052488.1, on the reverse strand, counting down.
AGAAAAAGCCTAAATTAGTTACTAAGTATAAGTTGATTTCCTTATGCAATACTTATTATAGAATTATTTCCAAGATTCTTGTTAATAGACTAAAGTCTATCTTACCTAATCTTATTAGTCGAGAGTAAAGTGGCTTTATTTCATGTCACGCACTCATAAATAATATCATAACTCTCTAGGAAGTGTTTCAATCTTTAAATCATTAGTTGGAAAGCTCCCCTATGATGATTTTAAAGGCCAATATTGAGAAGGCATATGATACCTTGTCTTGCTAAGCTAAACTTTGCTCTAGAGCTTCAAATGATCCTCAATTTTGATCATAGACTTTCTTGCAATTTCAATCATCTTATGTATGCTGATGATGTTATCTTAATCATTATGCTCAGCTAAGAGCATTAGTGATATTCTCAACTATAAAATTAGGGAGTATGTTTCACTCATTTGGGTGCTATTGATTTTAGGAGATTGAAAATGTCCCATTTCCAGCATATGGTAGATAAAATTACCAACTCTATTGCATCCTGGAATCTTAAGCATTTATCTAGAGCTAGTATGGTTATTCTAATCAATAATTTGTTGTTATCCATCCCTTGGTATTAGTTATTAGCTTACCCCCATCCCAAATATAAGGCAAGGGTTGTTTTGGATTGACTTTTTAAGACTCTAGAACTTAACAAAAGCTAACCTCTTGGCTCGAAAAAACTTTGCTTCTCAGTGATAAAAAAAAGTGAAAAACAACTTTTTTGCAAAAGCGAATCGTGTGGTACTTTTGGAAAATCACTTTAAGAAGTTGTTTTTGTGTCTTAATTACTAGTTAACCTTGTAAAATAAAAATTTACAATCTTTCACAGCACTATTCATTTTGATATTGTTATTATTATTATTATTATTGTTATTAATTATTATTAATTAATTAATAATTAGTACAGTAATTCACATTAATTAGTAATTACTAATTAATTATCGATATTATTATTAGGAATTAGTATTATTAGTATTAGTGTTAATTATTAATTTATATTAATTATATGTTAGTGTTACATAATGTCTTCAATGGGGGCTATATTTTACTAGTTTGACATTGAAAGGTCCTTTTGGAATCACACATCAAATAGCTACGCTTGCCGAAAGTAGTGTTACGTGCTTATCTAAACATAAAATACAAAAAAGTATTTAATTTACTCTAAGAAGCATTTTTTTTTAAAAGTCCTTCTATTAAAGCTGAAAAAAAATCTTTTTTAAAGTAAACAAAGCGCTATAATGGTATATCAAAAGTACATAGGAATTTTTAGGCAAGAGTGGTATCCTTTATTTGGATTCAGTTGGTGATACTACACTTAAAGTAGGTAAAGAAGAGAGGATTCAATTAGGTCTAAAATGAAAATAAGCTACAAAGTTGCATTGGTAGAAATAAAATAAAATAAGCCAATAAATGTAATTTGCTCAATTCAAGGATGTCTCTTAGGTTGCCTCCCTCAAAGTTAATTATGGCATGATTAGGCCTAGGATGCTCCTGATACCTCCCAAGTGCTCGCATGATTCTTTAGGGTGTTATACAGAAAACCAATAATGTAATACATGTGTGA